>NC_091283.1:833774688-834074688 GCF_032444005.1 Ranitomeya imitator
TGGAAGAATGTGATATGGTCTGATGACACCAAAGTAGAACTGTTTGGTAGAAACAAAACTCGTTGTGTTTGGAGGAGACAGAATGTTGAGTTGCATCCAAAGAACACTCATAATTTTACCTCTATACAAGTCACTAGTGTGACCACACTTAGAATACTGTGCACAGTTCTGGTCTCCGGTGTATAAGAAAGACATAGCTGAACTGGAGCGGGTGCAGAGAAGAGCGACCAAGGTTATTAGAGGACTGGGGGGTCTGCAATACCAAGATAGGTTATTACACTTGGGGCTATTTAGTTTGGAAAAATGAAGACTAAGGGGTGATCTTATGTTAATGTACAAATATATGAGGGGACGGTACAAAGACCTTTCTGATGATCTTTTTAATCATAGACCTGAAACAGGGACAAGGGGGCATCCTCTGCGTTTTGGAGGAAAAAAGGTTTAAGCATAATAACAGACGCAGATTATTTACCGTAAGAGCAGTGAGACTATGGAACTCTCTGCCGTATGATGTTGTAATGAGTGATTCATTACTTAAATTTAAGAGGGGACTGGATACATTTCTGGAAAAGTATAATGTTACAGGTTATATATACTAGATTCCTTGATAGGGCGTTGATCCAGGGAACTAGTCTGATTGCCGTATGTGGAGTCGGGAAGGAATTTTTTGTCCCCAAGGTGGAGCTTACTCTTTGCACATGGGTTTTTTTTGCCTTCCTCTGGATCAACATGTTAGGTTAGGCTATGGGTTAAACTAGATGGACTTATAGTCTTCCTTCAACCTTAATAACTATGTAACACCATACCTACTGTGAAGCATGGGGGTGGCAACATCATGCTTTGGGGCTGTTTCTCTGCAAAAAGACCAGGACGACTGATCCATGTACATGAAAGAATGAATGGGGACATGAATCGTGAGATTTTGAGTGCAAACCTCCGTCCATCAGCAAGGGCATTGAAGATGAAACGTGGCTGGGTCTTTCAGAATGATAATGAATCCAAGCACACCGCCAGGGCAACGAAGGAGTGGCTTTGTAAGGCTGGTTTCACATTTGCGGTTGTGTCCGCAAAGTTTCTGATGCATACATCCACATGCGTCTTGATTTTATATCTTTAACATTGTGGACACAGGTGCCTGCGTTAGGTTACGCATGCGTCTTTTCGCGATGTGTGGCTGGGCGCGGCTAATGCACCATGTTGCAATTTTTGATGTGGCAAATTTCTGGCAAATATGCACATGAGTGCGTTAAAAAACGCATTACTGTCTATGGGAACGCATGTCTTTGTGGATGCATGCGTTCGATGCGCTTTCGTACTTCGGGCTGCGCATGTCCAGGAACTGATTTAGACACGCCCTCCTGGAAATATCGAACGCATGCGCATAAAAAACGCATGCAAACGCAGCATTGTTTTCAGTCATGCGTAAGCTGATGCGGGTAAAAAACCGCAGCGTTATCATGCATTTTTCCATGCGTTTGCGGACGATACACTGCGGACTCAACCGCAAATGTGAACCTAGCCCAAGTAGCATATGAAGGTCCTAGAGTGGCCTAGCCAGTCTCCAGATCTCAACCCCATAGAAAACCTTTGGCGGGAGTTGAAAGTCCGTGTTTCCCAGGCCCAAAACATCACTGCTGTAGAGGAGATCTGCATGGAGGAATGGGCCAACATACCAACAACAGTGTGTGCCAACCTTGTGAAGACTTACAGAAAACGTTTGACCTCTGTCATTGCCAACAAAGGATATATTACAAAGTATTGAGATGAACTTTTGTTAATGACCAAATACTTATTTTCCACCATAATTTGCAAAATAAATCTTCCAAATCAGACAAGGTGATTTTCTGGATTTGTTTTCTCATTGTGACTCTCATAGTTGTGGTCTACCCTATGATGTCAATTCCGTCAACGCACCATAGCCCACACCACATAGATACATCCTATATTGAAAACCATGGAGAAAAAAACAAAAACACATAAAAACAGCACGTTGATGCAGAAGAAAAAGAAAAAAGTGTTTTTTTTTATTAATTTTTTAGATTTTTCAGCCATGAAAAAAAAAAATTCCAAGATAAACAACTCCATTTGAACAGACCCCAAGTCTGAATTTTGCGTGTTTTGTGGATAGCACTCGTTCCCTTCATATTCTATGGGACATAAAATATCGGAGACTTGTCCCATTTTGGTCAAAAGCTCGGATCAAAATCAGCAAGGCAAGTCAATTGGGGTCTCTGAAAAAAATCGTATTGCATTCAGATGACATTCAAGTGCAGTCCGTTATTCACGGAATGTCAAATGTAAAATTTTATTTTTGCTCTTAATTTCTCCGCGTATAAGAAAATTGGATGACACACATAGCAAACTCTGATCAGAATTATTGGTCCGATTTTCTCGCATGCGGAAAAAAAAAAAAAAAAAGACATCTCACTGAGCCCCGACAGCTGCATGACAAATGAACGCTCCGTCACCCGGCTGCCATATTGCTCATCACCCAGCTTTCCCAGATGTAACCAAGACACTGCTCCATAACTTCTTACCTCTATATTATACTTTTTCTCCTCTAATTTTACAGGTGTGCTGTCAGGGCACGATAACCGCGTCAGCTGCCTCGGCGTCACCTCGGATGGGATGGCGGCTGCCACAGGATCGTGGGATAGTTTCCTGAAAATCTGGAACTGAATTTTTTGCAAGATACTTCATGCAGCGGAGACAGGGGCACCTAAACTCACCTCCCCTGCCCCTCACAGTCCATTTATCAATGCCCCAGATTATACCCTAATTAGCGTCTCACCCCACCAGTGCAGGGCTGCACCAGCATCCCCCCTCCATACCAGGCACCTCCTCGGATTTGCTGTGTGACACTTACTAGCTGAAGGAGCCCCATTTACAAGCAAAATGCAAACACTGCCACCTGGTGGCTGCTGTACACACTGCACCCATATGTCTGCTGCTAATTGGATCCAGACCCTAGATCACCCCCAATACAGCAGCTGTTACCCCCCAAATCAATCCTTTCTGATCAAACTCCCGCACCTCCCCACTTTTGTCCTCCACTCCTGCTGCATACAACGTTGACATCTGTGTGCATATCTACTTAATTTATTATGCTGAAGCCTCTCCCCCTTTTCTGTCACTTTTTTTTTTTTCAAACAGGTTTGTGTTTTATAGAAAGAGGAAAATAAAATCTATTTTAGGTCATAGAAGCCGAAGATTTTTGGCATCTTTCGGACATGTTACTGATTTTATTAAATCTCAGGTTTGCAGCTACTTTGGACTCAGTCTTTCTAGATCTCTCCATATACGTCAGTACGGCATACAACATGTGTGTGTGGATAACGTATTATAGCAGATATATTCCTGTACATAGGAGCAGTATTATAGTAGTTATATTCTTGTACATAGGGGCAGTATTATAGTAGTTATATTCTTGTATATAGGGGCAGTATTATAGTAAAAAGCAGAAGTCCAGCGCGGGTGATGTCCATAAAAAATACCTTTTATTCCATATTCGTTAAAAGCACATAAATCCAAAGTCCATCTTCATATCCATAGACACAAAAACGGGTGATTCATACCAGTGACAGTCACAGGCTTAAGGTGCATTAATGCACTTTAAGCCTGTGACTGTCACTGGTATGAATCACCCGTTTTTGTGTCTATGGATATGAAGATGGACTTTGGATGTATGTGCTTTTAACGAATATGGAATAAAAGGTATTTTTTATGGACATCACCCGCGCTGGACTTCTGCTTTTTCCTTCAAACTACTTGCTGCACTGCATGATCCGTGCGCTTGGCCTGAGAGGAGGTGAGCTGATCTTCGTTGCTTTTTCTTTTCCAGTATTATAGTAGTTATATTCTTGTACATAGGGACAGTATTATAGTAGTTCTATTGTACATAGGAGCAGTGTTAGGCCGGGATCACACATGCGAGAAACAAGTCCATGTCTCGCATGTGAAATCCAAGCTCTGGCGCCGGCACTGTGGAGCGGAGCGTGCAGCCGCATAGCAACACATGGAGCCGCACTCTCCGCTCCCAGGAGCCGCACTCTCCGCTTCTAAGTGCCAGAGCTTGGATTTCACATGCGAGACACGGACGTGTTTCTCACATGTGTGATCCCAGCCTTATAGTAGTTATATTCCTGTGCACTGGGAGCAGTATTATAGTGGCAGATATACACGGCACCATTATTTGAGTGTCTTCGTACTTCTAACAATACATTTTTTTTCTATCCTGCTGGGACCGCCAGAGGTTGGGGCTTTAAAGGGAATCTGTCACCCCCTTGGATATTTAAGCTATTACTATGGGCATACAGGTCATAGAATTGCTAATACTGTCTTAAGGTACCTTCACACTAAGCGACGCTGCAGCAATTTAGACAATGATGTCGATCGCTGCAGCGTCGCTGTTTGGTCGCTGGAGAGCTGTCACACAGACAGCTCTCCAGCGACCAACGATCCGAAGCCCCCGGGTAACCAGGGTAAACATTGGGTTACTAAGTGCAGGGCCGCGCTTAGTAACCCGATGTTTACCCTGGTTACCATCCTAAAAGTAAAAAAAAAACAAACGCTTCATACTTACCTTCCGCTGTCTGTCCCCGGCGCTCTGCTTCTCTGTACTGGCTGTGAGCACAGCGGTGACGTCACCGCTCTGCTTTCCGGCCGCTGTGCTCACAGTGAGTGCAGGAAAAATGATAATTACTTACGGGTAATTTGATTTTCCAGAACCATGACAGCACCGTACGTGAGAGATGGCATCCACCCCCAGGAACAGGAAACCTGTAGCAGAGATATAAGAATGGGGCGGCCCCTCTCTCCTCAGTTTGTTTCAGAGTATGGAAGATGACCGCTTTGTTAGTACACAGTTATGTATTCTATTTACATTGTACAAGTTTCTATTAGTTTTTTATCTATATACATATTTCCTTACACTTATTTACTTATATATAATAAGTTTTTTTTTTTTTTTTTTTTGTGAATCACACAACCATCACCAAGATAGGGCGGGAATTAATGCGGTGCTGTCATGGTTCTGGAAAATCAGATTACCCGTAAGTAATTATCATTTTTTCCCTTCACCATGACAGCACCGTACGTGAGAGGAAGAAATAGAAGACTCCTAGGGTGGGACAACAGCAGATAACACCTTTCTCCCAAAAGACAAGTCTGAAAGACCTAAGTCTAGTCTATAATGCCGGAAGAAGGTAGATGGTGAAGACCATACCGCTGCTTTACAAATCTGTTCCACCGAGGCGCATGCCCTTTCCGCCCAGGAAGTGGCAATAGCACGCGTGGAGTGAGCCGTGACACCTTGTGGGGGAACTTGACCAGAAGAGGAATATGAAAGTGAGATAGCTGTACGCAACCACCTTTGAGGCCTTTTTTCCCCTGTTTGTCCCCTGGAAGGTGACAAAAAGGGCCGATGACTGACGCCAAGATTTTGAGGCTTCTATGTATTGAAGCAGGCAACGTCTGACATCGAGACAATGGAAGGTTTGCTCCCCCTGGGATTTTGGTTGGGGACAAAATGAGGGAAGAATAATTTCCTGGTCTCTATGAAATTTTGAATTGACCTTCGGAAGGAAGGCAGGATCGGTTTTGATAACCACTTTGTCATCATGAAAGGTGGTGTAAGGAGGGTTCACCGACATAGCCTGTAATTCACAAGTACGACGGACAGAAGTTAGAGCAACCAGAAGGACCGTTTTTAGGGTCAAGGATTTTATTGATATAGAATCAAGAGGCTCAAAGGGGGAAACGGTTAGAGCATTTAACACTAAATTTAAATCCCAGGGAGCCACTTTAGGTAATAATTTTGAGGGTCTGGATGTAAAAGAGGCTCGTATGAACCTATAGACCCAAGGGTGATCAGCAAGTTTATGATCAAACAGCTCACCCAGGGCAGAGACTTGCACTTTTAAGGTGCTAGTAGACAGACCCCTTTCCAACCCTTTTTGGAGAAATTCAAGAATTTCTTTTACCGGGACTTGCTGACTTGTTTCGGACAATTGTCGCCCCGAGAAATCTAGGAACTTTTGCCAGATGTTTTGGTATTTCTCTGAGGTGACCTTTTTCCTGCTGGCTAGCAACGTGGTTACCAAAGGGTTTGAGAATCCTTTTGCTAACAGAAGTCCCCTCAAGTTCCAGGCGGTGAGGTGTAGCCTGTGTACTTGGGGATGTTGAACTGGTCCCTGGTGCAGGAGATCCGGGGCATCCGGAAAGATCCATGGGTCCGAGATAGACATGCGTCTGAGCCACGTGAACCATGCCCTTTTCGGCCAAAACGGAGCTATGAGGATCACTCGTGCCTTGTCTTCCCGAATTTTCCTGAGGACTGTCGGGATTAATGGTATTGGGGGAAACGCGTATGCTAGATGGAAGTCCCACCGATATAGAAACGCGTCTACTCCCTCCGGGTGTTCTCTTGGGTTCAGAGAATAGAACTTCTTCACCTTCCGATTTTCTTTTGTGGCGAATAGGTCTATCTCTGGAACGCCCCAGCTGGCACATATTTCGCCAAACACTCGCTGGTTCAGGGACCACTCCCCTTGACATAGCGTGTGACGGCTCAAGAAGTCGGCTACCTGATTCTCTGACCCTCTTAAGTATGTTCCGGTTAGTGAAAGAAGGTTGTTCTCGGCCCATGTAAAAAGTTCTTTGGCCTCTGCCATAAGGGATGGTGACCTTGTGCCCCCTTGGTGATTTATATAGGCTATCGTCGTGTTGTTGTCGGAGAGCACTACAACATGTCTTCCCCGAATCCTTTCTCCTATATGAAGAAGTGCCAGCCGTACTGCAGACAATTCCTTCCGATTGGAGGATGCTGAGGTCATTGGGATCCCCCATTGACCCTGTAGGACCTGATCCTCCAAGTGTGCTCCCCACCCCCATGGACTCGCATCGGTAGTAACGACTAATGGATCTTGTACTGACCATGGCACCGCGTTGCTTAAATTTTCTGTTTTCAGCCACCATTCTAGTGAGTCCTGAACTGTTGGAGATAGAAGAATCTTCCGATTTAGATTGTACGGACTCCTGTCCTGTTCGGCCAGAATCTGCCATTGTAACTCTCGTGTGTGGCTTTGTGCCCACCGAGTTGCTGGAATCGTTGCCGTCAGGACTCCTAAGAGCGACATTGCATTTCTCAGGGAGATAATCCGTTGTAGTTGAAACAATTGTATCTTCTGCCGAATAGATTGAATTTTTCTCTGTGGGAGGACACACTCTTGCTTGACTGAATCCAATAAGATTCCGAGGAATTCTTGAGTCTGTGTTGGGACGAGTCTTGATTTTTTCAGGTTTATCATCCATCCCAATCTGGTTAGTACTTCCAGTACTCTTGCGACTGCTTTCTCGCAATTTTCTTTGCTGTTTGCTATTACCAAAAAATTGTCCAAATATGGTACCAACATTATGTCTTCTTTCCTGATGAAAGATGCCACCTCGGAAATAATTTTTGTGAATATGCGGGGCGCTATGGCTACCCCAAAGGGAAGACACTGATACTGTAGATGGACGGGGGTCTTTGCAAGGTTTACCACTAATCTTAGATATTGTTGGTGTTGGACAGCGATTGGCACATGGTAGTAAGCATCTGTGAGATCGATCACTGCCATGTAACAGTATGGGTTGAGTACTTTCACTGCGGTTTTTAAGGTCTCCATCTTGAATTTTTCTATTTGAATATAATGGTTCAGGGCCTTCAGGTTGAATATTACCCTCAGCGAGCCGTCTGGTTTTGGTGTTAAAAATAAGGTGCTGTAGAACCCTTTCCCTATCTCCTGATGAGGTACTTTTATTAATACCTCTTTTTGGATGAGGAGATGAATTTCTCTCTCTAGTGTGGCCTGATTTTTCCCCGCCACTTGGGTCATTTTTACCCGATTTGGTGGGAGGATGGAGAACTTGAGTTTTAGACCCTCTGACAATAAGTTGGTTACCCATTGAGAAGCCGGCAGTGCTGCCCAGTGATGGACAAACCGCCGGAGTCTTCCCCCCACCGGAAAGCTGGCGTCATTGAGGTCTGGGATCAGACTTGGGAGGAGGCTTGTTGAAAAGAAATCCTCTCTCTTTCCGGTCTCTCCAAGGTCTGCCTCGACTAGACCTGTCATCTGATCGGCCGCGGGTTCCTCTATATCCAGATCCACGAAAGGACGAACGAGAGGTTTCCCACCGGCGTCTGGGAAAGGAAGGAGGTGGAAACCGCTTTTTCTTGTCCGACGCTTTCTCAAGGATCTCGTCCAGAGCCTTGCCAAAAAGGTATTGCCCTTCACAGGGTACTCCGCAGAGTTTGACCTTCGACTGAAAGTCAGCTGTCCAATTCTTCAGCCACAATGCTCTACGTCCTGAATTGGATAAAGCACATGCACGTGCGGCACTCCTCACGGAGTCTATTGAGGCATCCGCCAGGAACCTCGCGGCGCCCTGAAGAGAGGGCAATGCTTCCAGTAGTCTCTCTCTCGGGCATTTGTTTCTGATTTGGTCACTTAACTCCTCCAACCACTTGACCATAGCCCGTGCCGTGCAAGTGGCAGCAACCCCGGGTTTAAATGACCATGTTGCTGCTTCCCAGGCCGACTTTAGAAAAGCATCTGCTTTTTTGTCGAGGGGGTCTTTTAGGGCTCCCATGTCCTCAAATGGTAAAGCAACCCCCTTAGAGGTGCTGGCGATGGCTGCATCTAACTTAGGCGCCTTGTCCCACTTCTCACAGACCTCCTCGTTAAAGGGGTATTTGCGTTTCAAAGCCTGAGGGATGGACATCTTTTTATTAGGCTTTTTCCACTCCCGTTTTATTAAATTGACTATGTTATCATGGAAGGGAAAAAATTTCTTCTTTTCCTCCTCCAAATTACTAAACATAGTATCTTGGACTGTCCGCGGTTCCTTAGGAGTCTCTACTCCCATAGTCGTTCTGACTAGTTTGAGCAGCTTTCCAATATCTTCTGATTGAAAATAAGGGTGACCATACTCTTTCCCTAAAAAGAGCGAGGGGAGAAAACAGGCGCGCACAGAAGCCCCTTCACCCGGGCAGCACCGCACGCAGCGCCGCCGAGCATGGCTGCCCCCCCGCGGACCTCGGCCTCCGGACCGGACTCATCAGAGGGGGTATCCCTCCGGAGGTAGGAGCTCTGCAACAGGCGTCCACCTGCAGGAACAGGAAACCAAAACTGAGGAGAGAGGGGCCGCCCCATTCTTATATCTCTGCTACAGGTTTCCTGTTCCTGGGGGCGGATGCCATCTCTCACGTACGGTGCTGTCATGGTGAAGGGAAAAGCACAGCGCCGAGGACAGACAGCGGAAGGTAAGTATGAAGCGATTGCTTTTTTTACTTTTAGGATGGTAACCAGGGTAAACATCGGGTTACTAAGCGCGGCCCTGCGCTTAGTAACCCGATGTTTACCCTGGTTACCAGCGAAGACCTCGCTGAATCGGCGTCACACACGCCGATTCAGCGATGTCAGCGGGAGATCCAGCGACCAAAGAAAGTTCTGGCCTTCTAGCCCCGACCAACGACATCACAGCAGGATCCTGATCGCCGCTGTGTGTCACACGGAATGATATCGCTAGCCAGGACGCTGCAACGTCACAGATCGCTAGCGATATCGTTTAGTGTGAAGGTACCTTTACCTGTACGTTCAATAGCTGCAGTCTAATTGTGGAGAAATAGATTTTAAGCGTTTATGCTAATTATTTCTTCCAGGCTCCAGGGCATTCAGTGTTTGGCAAAAACCTGCCTCCTGACTTCATTCTAATACCAACCACACAAATGCTACTGTGCAAGTGACTCGCCGATGCAGCAGGATGGAGACACTGCCCATAGAAGGGACAAGTACCTAGAACAGCGCTGGTGCAGGTGCGGGATTACGGCACCACGAAAGCACGTCACAGGTCAGGGTTACGTGCATGGTAAGAGGGGGTTATTAAAATGAAGTCAGGAAGCAGAGATTTGTTCCAGGCACCGCACGCCCCGGAGCCTGGGAGAAATTAACACAAGACCCAATTTCTCCACAGCTAGACTGCAGCTATGGGGCATACAGGTAAGACTATTTTAACCATTTTATTACCTGTATGCCCATATTAACAGCTTAAAAGCATCCAGGGGGTGACAGATTCCCTTTAAAACCCAGAGATAAGGCCACATGTGTGCACCTCGGCTCCATTCAGGGGTAATAAACCCTTTACCTCCGGTTTGTCTTCTGTAGGGATCTGTGCTCCCTATAACGTTGTATAATGCAGAACACAGATTGCCTTCTCCTTACACCTGAACAACAATTGCTCTTAATCAGACATCGTCAATATTAAAAATTTACATTTATTTGGTCCTACATACATCAGACAATTTACAATAGTAGTGTGCGAGTATAGCGGCAGCAGCGGTAGTAGAGGTGCGGGGGGCACGGTATGCCAAGTACACATATATACACCAAAGTTTGATAATGGGGGGGGATGTCGGCAGGGGCTCAGCTGTCGCTCTGCGTGTAGAGTGCGTTCTCCTTATTATGAGACATTTCCCAGCTGGTGTGCGAGATCTTCGTGGTCCTGAGAGACGACGGCTGCTCAGGCTGGAAGGGGAGGATTTTCACCTGCAAATGGGAAAGACGAACCAACGTCAGATCATCCCAAATACTGAACTTCAGAAACTGAGACCCAAGCTCACTAGAAAAATGTTGGTTCAATGTGACCTTACATAGAGCAGACAGCAGGGGTCCGGGCGACCAAATCAGACCCCAAACATTTAGCTCATGTTTCTATGCACAAAAGTTACTGTTCCCTTCCTCCCAGCTAAGTTTCTGCAGGTGCCGGCAAGTTTTGGAATGTGTCTGTCATGCAGAAATCACTGGGATTCTTCTTGGGCACCTCACAAAAGCCTATATGGAAAAACTGCATGACAAACGCACAGTGAGCACGAGGCTCTATGAAGTCACATCCAGTAACCCCCATCCCGAATGACTAGCAGCATTAACGCTAATGGAAACATGGCCTCTCCTGATTATATCGTTTTTGCTTGCTGCGCTCCCACCCTGAATTGTTGTCCCTCCTATCATGTACACAGCGAAAAAAAAAAACTAAAAGGAAATGGCCATTTGATCATGCTGGGATTTCCGACCTAGGGCACGGCAGAGCGGTTTCATTCAGTACACACAGAGCATGGCGTTAAATGAGATTTCCCCAAGATTCAACGTTATCCCCATCCATAGAATGGGTAATAACTACCTAATCACCGGGGGACCGACTGCTGTGATCCCCCCGGATCCCGAGAGCGGGGCACCACCTAAATGTAGCATCACTCTCTATAGCGCTGGAGATTTAACTACTCCATCTAGCCTTAGCATTGCAGAGCTTAACTATCAGGGTTATTTCAGGTCCCAGTGGTCAGACCTCCAACCCCATGGATGGAGAATACTTGTGAATGCCCCTTTAGAGAGAATCTGCACCCCAAAATTTGAGTATAAGGCCACCGGCATCAGGGGCTTATCTAGAGCATTCTGTAATGCATTCTGTAATGCTGTAGATAAGCACCCGATGTATCCTGCAAGATAAGAAAAAGAGGTTAGATTATACTCCCGTTCGGGTCCGATGTGCATCACGGTCTGGGGCCTCCCATCTTCATACGATGACGTCCACTTCTTTTCTTCCTGCGCAGGCGTACTTTATCTGCCCTGTTGAGGGCAGAGCAAAGTACTGCAGTGCGCAGGAAAGGTCAGAGGCCCGGCAAATCAGTACCCCTGCACAGGAGTCGCAGCAGGAAGAAAAGAAGAGGACGTCATCGCATGAAGATGGGAGGCCCCAGACCGTGACGCCCATCGGACCCAAAACGAACCAGGACCGCCCCTAGGTGAGTAGAATATAACCTTTATTTCTCATCTTTCAGGTTACATCGGGGGCTTATCTACAGCATTACAGAATGCTGTAGATAAGCCCCTGATGCCGGTGGGCTTAACTTATACTCAAATTTTAGGGTGACAGATTCCCTTTAAGGAGGGCTTCCCAGAATCAAACCTGTTGATAAGCGATGGCTATGTGCTCCACGACACCCAGAGTTTTGATTCTGTGGCCATCACTTTAGGTGTAGCCTCCTAGGCGCACATGCTCTTAGGATGTAGGACGTCCCCTGGCTCAGACATCAGCCTGGTGGTCCCCATGTCACGTTGCACCATCAAGGGGCTCAGAGCGCCACAGACATAACATTAAGTGTCCGGTTCGTGCAGACCCCATCAGTGCTGGATTTCAGCGGTTTTGTATTTTTTGGTACTTTGTGCAATCACTGCCTTACCTGTCGGTTTTGCGCAGCCATGCTGGGTGAATAGTCTTCCTGCAGGACTTTCAGTGGTGACCGGCCATGGGCAGGGGAGGCCAACGCTTTCCTGGGTCGCTGGCGAACATTCTTAGTACCTATAACAGGAGAATACGCAGTGATATGAGAGCAGCAGAAACTCGTCGGCACGAGGCTGTAACTAAGGCTTTGCTCCGTGGCGTCACCTGCGGCACGTGGAGATTTGCTCCTTGGTTTCTGTTGCTGCAGGGTGGCCGGAGGCGGCTCTGGAGACGTCACAGGTTCCTCCGCAGGCTCCTTCTCTTCTTCCTCCGCGGGTGGAGGGAGCGCGTCACTCGCTGGTTGGTCGTCTGGGGACTCAGCCGTAGCTTCTTTATTGGCTTCCGGACTGGCCTCAATCCCAGAATCCTCGGAGACAAACACCTCGCTGAGCTGCTTAGCCAGAAGGTTCAAGGAAGCTGGAAAAGAAAAGACAATTAGAGGGTTAATGGCAGCTTAACCTATGGAGATCACTGAAAATAGAAGTCCTCAAGTCGTCCTCCGCCGCTCCATGGCCTAATTATCAAGCAATATGGCTGCTGTCACAGCCCCACTTTCCCAGAGCCCTGAATGACATATCTGGTCTAAGGCGCTAAGCTGGTTAACAGCTGACGGTGACTAAGGACCGTCTCCCCACACAGGGATGTGACGTGCCCCGATAAATCACCCGTTACTTCCTGAAACGTCTCTGCTTGCCATCAATAAATGGAAACGATCGTTTCCTAGTCCCGAGTTTGCTGCATTGCATCAGTATAGATGGGTGCCATGAGCTGGGGAGTCTGGTACAGCGACCATGTACTCACCATGTAAAGAGGGGCGCAGGGGGGTGCGTGCAATGCCCTGTGTGGGGGAGCGGGGGTCACTTGTGCTGGAGGGTTCCACCGTTTCCTCCTCTGCTGCCACTACATGGTGAGAACTCTGCGGAGACTCCACAACCTGCAGGAGCAGAAGGACGAGGTCAGAAGGACGAGGTCAGACATCTCCGGGTGAGAGACAACAGAAATCAGCATCACAAGCACCGACCTCAATAGGAGTCCTGGGGATCCCAGCCGTAGGGGAGCGGGGGTCAATCACACGCATCAGGTGGAGGTTTCGTAGAGGACGAGATGGAGTCACCTGCTGCTCTCTGGAATCTGCTGCCCCCATCGTGGAAAGGCCACAAACCAGAATCACTGACCTGGGGGGGGGTGAGATCATTATTAGGACTACAACTCCCAAAATAACACTGTAGCAATACAGAAATACATGTTATCTATAAACCAGTCTCTGCAGCACCTTTTTACTTCTGTCCCCATGTCTGTGCAGCTCCCAGGCCCATCCAAACCCACCAGATCCCCTGAGCAGCTCCCCAGCCCCTCCAGACCTCTTGAGCAGACCCTCCAACCCACTGTACCCCCCTACCCCAACAGCTCCCCAGGCCCCTCCAACCTGCCGTAACCCCCCTACCCCAACCCACCGTTTCACCCCACCCCTCCCAGGTCCCCCCAACCCGCCGTACCCACGCCCTCCCCCCAACCCGCCGTACCCACGCCCTCCCCCCAACCCGCCGTACCCAATCAAATCCCACCAAGGACCATATCTGCACGGCGTTTGTATGTTCTCCCCATGTTTGTGTGCGTGTTTACTCCAGTTTCCTCACACACTCCAAAGACATCCTGATAGGGGATGTAGACTTTGAGCCCCAATGGGGACAGTGATGTCTGTAAAGCGCTGCAGAATATGATGGCGCTATATAAGCAAAGCATAATAAAGCATTTGCGCCACCATCAAAGTCCGAGTGTGCGGAGCGGAGCCCACTGCAGAGGGCAGGTGCCGGTCCTGTGCACGGTGGGGATTACGCCCTCCCCCACTGCCGCCATCTTGGCCTGAAGCTTATGGCCGGGCTCCAGCAGCCTCTCTATAAGATCCAGCAACATACGGTGACCCGATGTCTGCCCGTCCCCTGGAGGGCGAGGTGTGAAGCCGCTGACCCCATACAGCGAGAATCAGGAATACATTAGAGACTTTACCCTCAAAATGATGATTAATAACAGCGCAACCCCCAACACCAGGTCCACATAAAGAAGATATGGATCCTGGAAGGGGGAAAACCAGCCCGGTCCTGAAAGGGTTACAATCCCCCCTAAAGTCCCTGCGTTCAGGCAGCGCCTCCTCAGCCCCACAGTAACCGGCGCTCCGGGCGCCATACTCACACACACGCGTCCCAGCTCCGCACCGAGTCTGTCCGCACTCCCGTTCTCCAGCACCGACTGAGCCAACTGCTTCCTAACCGCAACATTCAAACTAAGCGCCTCAGCCAATCACAAAGCATTGCCATCGCTGATTGGCTGGAAAGCAATCATCCCGCCCCTCATCTCCATCGATTCACTTGGCTAAATGATTGGCTAATTTAGATGTCATGGTGACAGCTTTGAATAATGATTGGTCGAATTTCATTGTCCATTGCCTCACATAAAGTAGAGCGCGCTTACTTCCTCCCAGGAGACGGCGGCCATTTTGGCAGAGACAATATTTAAAAGTATTTAAGGCAATAGTCAACAAAATGGCGGCTATAATGCAGACACGTGTAAAGAAAGATCTGCTCACGTGAATCCGTGTCACATGATTGAGATTAACAAACAGCTGTGCTTAGTTTACTACTATGGACATTGGGCAATGGTGGGCTATAGACTGAACCCAGGGGGGCAATTCCCCTGCCCAGCTGATGGCCTCTTTATTCCTGTTCATAGGTCGTAAACATCATGGAAAGTTCCTCTGATTGCAGCGAATATAATTTATGTGAATCAATAGTCGCCTTTCCTGGGATTTTTGCCCTTTTCAAGATCTCTGCTTGCTGTCAGTGAAAGGATTAAAAAAAATGTTTAGAATGAAAAGTGCTGACAGACCCGAGGCTCAGCGATGTGTCAGGGTAGTGGTGACGTGAGGCGGATACGCACGCACGCACGCACGCACGCACGCACGCACACTTCTTGCTCCTATTTAGCATCTTTCCACCTTTTCATGTGAGAATTAATGGAAACACCGAGGAATTTACATACAGATCAGGTGCAATCTACCGAACCAAACCCATCGGGTTGTCTCATGGTCATTAATGGTTAATATTGCAAATTGCATGTACAGACTGGCAACTTTGTGACTTATTAAAAATCCTCTCTGCTTTCAAGAATGGAGATTTTTAACCCCTTCCTGACATCCTCAGTAATTAAACGGCACAAGTCAGGTGCTGGTATACAGAGCGGTGCAGCAGATACTGCCTATGTAACCGGCTGGGCTCCAACCACTGCTGTTAAACCCTTAGGCTATGTTCACACTTTGCAGATTCCACTGCGGATTTTTCCGCAGCAGAATTCCAAAATCCGCAGTGAAAACCCATCGCGGTTTTTACTGCGGATTTATCGTGGTTTTTACTGCGGTTTCTTCTGCGGATTTTCATCTGCAGTTTCCTATTGGAGCAGGTGAAAATCCGCAGAAAAGAAGTGACATGCTGCGGAATGTAATCCGCTGCGTTTCCGCGCGTTTTTTTCCGCAGCATGTGCACTGCGTTTTTTGTTTCCCATAGGTTTACATTGTACTCTAAACTCATGGGAAACTGCTGCAGATCCGCAGCGGTCAAATCCGCTGTGGATCCGCAGCAAAATCCACAAAGTGTGAACATAGCCTTAAGGGTATGTTTCCACGGGCCGGATTACATCCGGATTAGCTGTGGATTGGATGCTGCGTACATCTGCAGCGTTCAACCGGCAGCGTCCAGATGTTACAGCATAGTGGAGGGGATCTGATGAAATCCCGTCTCCACTATGCGTGCGAACACGCATCCAGCGGCCCTGCGTTTCCGGACATGCAGCGCATCTTTTTAGACCGCAGCATGTCTGTTTACCTTGTGGTGAATAACAGCATCAGTGCGGAGATGCTGGATGTGTTCAATGAACACATCTGGAATCACCGCGCGTGCAGAAGGGGCGGCGCTTTGGGCAGAGAGGTGTTTGCGCTCTGTCCAAAGCGCCGACAATGCGGCCCGTGGACACGCACCGTAAAATCTTGGGTTTTGGAGGAATTTTTCTCTTCCTGAGGAGTTTTGGAGGATTTTTTCTCTTCCTGAGGAGTTTTGGAGGATTTTTTCTCTTCCTGAGGAGTTTTGGAAGGATTTTTTTGGGCCTGCGTCATTCTTCGCAGCCTTTGGATTTGGAAAGTTCCTAATTTGGAGCAGATACCACCAGGATCCTCCTCACAGATGTGACACGCACTTTATGTTTCTTCATCAGGCATTTTTCAAAACCTCTTCAGGAATGAAAAAAAAAGCTCAATAAACTCCTCATATGAACAGCAAAGTGGCAAAGAAATATATATGGGGGGTCTTGCAGGAGATTTTGAAGTAGCTTGGGAGGAGGATTTTGGAGAAGTCCGGCTCCATGAAACTCCTCAGACGATGATGGAGGGGATTTATCATTGCCTATTTTGTCTTCTGGGCGTAGTAGGCCTCATCCTGACTGATCCGCCATCATTTACTCCAGTAATTATCGAAACTATGGTGTGAATCTCCACATTAAAGCTGGCGTGCATCTGTTTCTGTGGCACGTGAGCGCCCCTAATATGCGCCATATAAACTAAATACATTTGATTATATCCGACTTTAACGCACCTTTTATTGATGATGGGAGTTTCATGCGACAATCCTGATACATTTACTTTTTTGTTATTACTGCACCCGCATAAATTTGGATGATTCATATAGCTGTAAAAAAAAAACCAACTCATAGCAACCAATCACAACTCGTCTTTCATTTCCTACTATTCTTTTAACAGGCTTAATAGAAAAATATTTAGAATTGAGAGTCCTCAATGTAGTCTCGATAGCTTGCAATTTGTTACCATCTTTTCAGTTAGCCATTAAAAGGTATCAACCAATGAGGACTCTCGATTCTAAATATTTTTATATCTACTGGCTAACACGGTACCAAGATATATTTCTTTCCTGTAACAGGCTTAATAGTACGCCATTGGTTGCTATCGGCAACATGTTTTAATTTCTTTTAGATTTGATAGATGAGGCTTTCAGTTCTGCTATCTCACATAAACTCTTATCTCTAGCAATAGTTATTTTAGATTTGACAAATTTTTAGGAGGTGAAACACTTTTTTTGCCCTAATCAATCATGGCCGACAGGTGACTGTCCGTCTGCCGCAGGATGGCGCCTGCGCACTAGCCCATTCGAAGGCTTTGCGCTGTCATTGTTTCTTGCGCATGCGCCTTCCGTTCTCTCGCGCCCCGTTCACCAGTGAGACTGTGAGGCTAGAGGACAGATCGTCGCCGGAAGCGGAAACGGAGCCTTGTCACTGTCCTCCTCCAGGAACCGGAGTCATGGTGGATGTGAAAGATACGCTGCTGTCTATCCTGCCGACTATCCGGTTGCCCAGGGCCGGGGACCGAGTACACAAGGATGAGTGTGCCTTCTCCTTCCACACACCGGTATATGTGGTCCTCCCTCCTTTGTGCCTGTGCTTTGTCACCATCGTTGGTTGTGTCCCCCCCCCCCTGTATGAATATGGGGGGTTCTGGGGTCGCTCAACCCTGTGGGGGCCGTGTAACCCATCATGTCCGCTGCCCTGTGTGATGGAGCTTCATCGCCTTCTTTTATTGGTTGGTGAGGCTCAGGACATGTGACATGTAAAGTCCTTGGGGGTCCGACCACTGGGACCACCATGCAAGAATCCGGACCCCCTGTCCATGTGATCACGGGGGTCCGAAAGTCCCATATGGGTCTGTAAGAGCAATGGCCGCTCATGCTCAGCACGCCCGCTCCATTCACAATCCGGACCCCCTGTCCATGTGATCACGGGGGTCCGAAAGTCCCGTATGGGTCTGTAAGAGCAATGGTCACACATGTGCAGCACACCTGCTCCATTCACAATCCGGACCCCCTGTCCATGTGATCACCGGGGTCCGAAAGTCCCATATGGGTCTGTAAGAGCAATGGTCGCACATGTGCAGCACGCCCGCTCCATTCACAATCTGGGCCCCCCTGTCCATGTGATCACGGGGGTCCGAAAGTCCCGTATGGGTCTGTAAGAGCAATGGTCGCACATGTGCAGCACACCTGCTCCATTCACAATCCGGACCCCCCTGTCCATGTGATCACCGGGGTCCGAAAGTCCCATATGGGTCTGTAAGAGCAATGGTCGCACATGTGCAGCACGCCCGCTCCATTCACAATCCGGGCCCCCCTGTCCATGTGATCACGGGGGTCCGAAAGTCCCATATGGGTCTGTAAGAGCAATGGTCGCACATGTGCAGCACGCCCGCTCCATTCACAATCCGGACCCCCCTGTCCATGTGATCACCGGGGCCCGAAAGTCCCGTATGGGTCTGTAAGAGCAATGGCCGCACATGCGCAGCACGCCCGCTCCATTCACAATCCGGGCCCCCCTGTCCATGTGATCACGGGGGTCCGAAAGTCCCGTATGGGTCTGTAAGAGCAATGGCCGCACATGCGCAGCACGCCCGCTCCATTCACAATCCGGTCCCCCCTGTCCATGTGATCACGGGGGTCCGAAAGTCCCGTATGGGTCTGTAAGAGCAATGGTCGCACATGTGCAGCACGCCCGCTCCATTCACAATCTGGGCCCCCCTGTCCATGTGATCACGGGGGTCCGAAAGTCCCGTATGGGTCTGTAAGAGCAATGGTCGCACATGTGCAGCACGCCCGCTCCATTCACAATCTGGGCCCCCCTGTCCATGTGATCACGGGGGTCCGAAAGTCCCATATGGGTCTGTAAGAGCAATGGTCGCGTGTGCGCAGCACAATCATTCCATTCACAATCCGGACCCCTCTGTCCATGTGATCACGGGGGTCCGAAAGTCCCGTATGGGTCTGTAAGAGCAATGGTTGCACATGTGCAGCACGCCCGCTCCATTCACAATCCAGACCCCCCTGTCCATGTGATCACCGGGGTCCGAAAGTCCCATATGGGTCTGTAAGAGCAATGGTCGCACATGCTCAGCACGCCCGCTCCATTCACAATCTGGGCCCCCCTGTCCATGTGATCACGGGGGTCCGAAAGTCCCGTATGGGTCTGTAAGAGCAATGGTCGCACATGTGCAGCACGCCCGCTCCATTCACAATCTGGGCCCCCCTGTCCATGTGATCACGGGGGTCCGAAAGTCCCGTATGGGTCTGTAAGAGCAATGGTCGCACATGTGCAGCACGCCCGCTCCATTCACAATCCAGGCCCCCCTGTCCATGTGATCACGGGGGTCCGAAAGTCCCGTATGGGTCTGTAAGAGCAATGGTCGCACATGTGCAGCACGCCCGCTCCATTCACAATCTGGGCCCCCCTGTCCATGTGATCACGGGGGTCCGAAAGTCCCGTATGGGTCTGTAAGAGCAATGGTCGCACATGTGCAGCACGCCCGCTCCATTCACAATCTGGGCCCCCCTGTCCATGTGATCACGGGGGTCCGAAAGTCCCATATGGGTCTGTAAGAGCAATGGTCGCGTGTGCGCAGCACAATCATTCCATTCACAATCCGGACCCCTCTGTCCATGTGATCACGGGGGTCCGAAAGTCCCATATGGGTCTATAAGCGCAGTGGTCGCACATGTGCAGCACACCCGCTCCATTCACAATCCAGGCCCCCCTGTCCATGTGATCACGGGGGTCCGAAAGTCCCGTATGGGTCTGTAAGAGCAATGGTCGCACATGTGCAGCACGCCCGCTCCATTCACAATCTGGGCCCCCCTGTCCATGTGATCACGGGGGTCCGAAAGTCCCATATGGGTCTGTAAGAGCAATGGTCGCGTGTGCGCAGCACAATCATTCCATTCACAATCCGGACCCCTCTGTCCATGTGATCACGGGGGTCCGAAAGTCCCATATGGGTCTATAAGCGCAGTGGTCGCACATGTGCAGCACGCCCGCTCCATTCACAATCCGGACCCCTCCGTCCATGTGATCACCGGGGTCCGAAAGTCCCATATGGGTCTGTAAGAGCAATGGTCGCACATGTGCAGCACGCCCGCTCCATTCACAATCCGGACCCCTCTGTATGTCTGAGTGCACCTTTCTAGAAACAGGTATTGTCCACACACCAGCACCATGATTGCTGAGAATACAACAGTCGTGTGATGGGATGTCAGAAAACTAGATAAAAGGGGCACGGGGAGGTGAATATGGTGTTTTCTGAAACTTTTTTTTTTTTTAGTAGGTTAGTTTTTTTAGTAGGTTGTTTTTCTCTGCAGGGAAACTTGCAAAATTATCTGCCCAAATTGTTGCAGATTTATTGTGTTTTCCATTCCCAATCCAGGTAATGCGAACTCTCCTAAGAGTAATAAACATTATTATACACGAGCCTTAGGGTCTGTGACACGATAACATGACGCGCCCATTATTGGCTTGTTATAAAAAATGAAGAACTATTAAGCGATGACATAAGAGTACAATAGACTGTATGTGCAGGCGTGCGCCCCTCATGTCCCCAGGCTTATTATTGGCTGCTATGTGTGGACGTTGATGTGGATGGTAGTTTGGATCTTCATGACGGCCCTGACATCAGAAGTCATCAGAATCTCTCTGTGGGGCCCGTGACTTCCAGCAAATAGATCTGGGCATGAAGAAACTTAAATTTTTTTCTAATCTACATGTTATAGCTTCCTTCCGGTCTTTCTATCTTGTAATAGGCGCTCAAGAGATTTGGTGTATGTAACGACACAGGAAACCCCCTAGTAAATGTAATCCTCCCCATAATGATGACATCTTGTGTTGCAGGAGACTGATGGCGGATTATATATCTGCATGTATACCTTCCTGGGGTTTGGCAGACCGTACGTAGAAAAACACTTTGAGAAGACTGGCCAGAGAGCATTCCTGCACCTGAAGAGGACCCCCAAACCGGTAATGGAAGTGCGTGCTTCTGTTTAAAGGGGAAATTTCTGTACATTAGGCCATCTGTGTGATGCATTAAAGGGAGTATGTCAGCACAGAATGACTGTTCACACCATGCCCAAAATGACTTCTCGCACCTTGCCCAGAGTGACCGCTCGCACCTTGCCCAGAGTGACCGCTCGCACCTTGCCCAGAGTGACCGCTCGCACCTTGCCCAGAGTGACCGCTCGCACCTTGCCCAGAGTGACCGCTCGCACCTTGCCCAGAGTGACCGCTCGCACCTTGCCCAGAGTGACCGCTCGCACCTTGCCCAGAGTGACCGCTCGCACCTTGCCCAGAGTGACCGCCCGCACCTTGCCAAGGCGCTCGATGCACCGTGCCACCTACATATTTCCCATCTGTCTCAGTCTTCCTTGATTGACAGCTGTGGAGTCAGAAGATCCGATAGAGGGGAAAACAACTTGGAGGAAAGTGCTCTGCACTGATTGGTCACGTCATGGGTGCTTTGGGCTCCTGTGCTTGGTTTGGATTGTCATTGTGCACTGATGTACTCCCTTTATACTAACCCAGTGGATTTGGGCAGGGACCAGAGCTGAATTACATGATCATCCCCTGACTGTGAATCTTGTTGTTTTTTTGTTTTTTTTACACAGAAATCCGAAGACTCCAGTTCCAATACAGGAGACCCCCCTCGTAAGAAGCCCACCCGTCTCGCCATAGGTATGATCCTCTAATTCATTCACCTGCCTGTAAGTAATGATTCCACCATAAGGGCTGCTCCGGATCTGCACCTCATACTTTGATAGCTTTTACATATTTTGTTGGTTTTAAACAAAGTAAAACTTCATGGATTTTTTTCATTTTGTTAATGTTTTTTTTTTTTTTTCGCTAAAATTCTTTTTGGTAGCTTATGTATTGTAGTGTTTTGCACAGTCCTATGGAAAAGGCAATGGAAAACCTCATAACCAGAGCGTGCTGGATTGGAAAAAAAAAAAGCATCACTGACCCTAAAATAAACCACTAAATACACCAAGACGCTGTGTTGAGATTTTTTTATATTTTGCTAAAAACATTAAAGAGGGTTTTCCGGTCTCGGACTTCTACTGTCTTCTGGCTGCAGGTTATCAAGAAAGAAAAAATCCGTGGTGCTGAGTCTTTGTTGCTGCTCCCGGTGTTTATTCACTTGGACATCGCTGCAGCCAATCAGTGAGTTCAGCTGAGATGATTGCCTACAGTGGTGTCAACAAATCAAAGATACTGGGAGCAGTGGCATAGACTCAGTGCAGGACCTGGGGGAGAGTGAGTAAAACACTTTTTTTTTTTTCAGCCCAGGGACAGGATTTTTCCCAAACTGGAAAATTCCCTTTTAAAGACATATATATTTAATGATCTATGCAGATATCCCACTGAGACTTAGAACATCTCAGCTCTGTGCACCACGTAGTGGCCGTATTGGGTACTGCAGCTCAGACACATTCACTTCAATGGGAGCTGAGTTGCAGTACCCAAGAACGGCCACTACACAGTCTTCGGCGCTGAGCTGTTCCATTTTGTCCATCCGGCTGTAACAGGAGCTGCAAACATCTGCCGTGTGTCGGAAAATTCCCCTCAGTGAAGGTGTCAGGGAAACAAGTGGAGCCAGACGACTCTGTATCTTGATAACCTCCACCATTTTCCTATCCTCTGTGTCTCTCCTCTTTTTTTAGGGATGGAGGGCGGATTTGACATGTGTGACGAGCAGTGTGAGTATGAAGAAGAGGTGAAGTTGGTCATTCTGCCCGAGTTCCTGGAGATTCAGCGGGACGGACTGTTGGGTCTCCCAGAGATGGTCAGGGACCGGGTGGGTAATCTGAGGTGTGTGTGTGTGGGGTGGGGGGACAGATCTGTGAACTTTTGGGATGGTTTTTGTTGTGTTGCACCTTTCCTGCTGCCCATCGTCATCGTCTTCTTGTTCACCTCACTCCATCTTACTCCATCTCTCAGGTGTCTTCTGCCATCGATGCCATCTTAGCTGCTGACTCTGCGTCCCGGAAGCAGGAGATTCAGGCGTGGGACGGGGAGGTCAGACAGGTCTCTAAACACGCGTTCAGTCTCCAGCAGCTTGAGGGGGTCCCCCGTATCCCTCCTTGGTAAGTGATTTTTCTCCTAGGAAGACTGACAAGTCGTCCAGAATTTGCCATCTTGCATCTGTTCCACTGCAAACTTTGCAGCCGAGGGTCTGAATCCAGGCGCCCTGTTTATTAAAAAGTTACTGTCTAATACTACCCTTAATGCAGGTTGTGCCCTTAAAACTTGCCCCTTCTTTTATCCCCTTGCTGGGGGTCTCATCAGCTTCCACCTTTTCCTGCAGGGGATATGTTTACTTGACCATGTGGCATATGGACGTTGCAGACATCTCACATTTATTGATATTGTATCCCGTGGCAGTGATGTATGTCACAAAACATAGAGGAGCCCATTGGGGAGGGAATTAAAGGGGCTTTTCATCCAGAAATATCTGCCTCCTCTGCACTGGATAGGTACTAGGTTCATCTGTGATCATCTGCGTCCTAAGACCCCCACCTATTGCTCAAATCAAGGGGCAGAAGTGCTCAGATTATTGATCGTGAGTGCACAACCACAGACTTTCTATTGAGTCTGCACACTACTCGTTAATATGCTGAATGTTAAATTGTTGGTGGTCTCAGGACGTCCGGGAGCAGCAGCTCTGAACGGGAACTATAACATATCAGGATGACATCAGAGATCATTTTTCGGCCCTTCTCTTACAAAACCTTTTGAATCCTGATATTTAAGATTTGCTTTCATTCCCTTTCCTGCCTGTTGACTGTTTCCACCAGTGGTTGGAAGTGCAGCGTGTGCGATCTGCGGGAGAACCTGTGGCTCAATATGACAGACGGAGCGATCCTCTGCGGCAGACGATACTTTGACGGCAGCGGAGGGAATAACCACGCGGTGCAGCATTACAGAGAGACCGGGTATCCGCTGGCTGTCAAACTTGGCACGATCACTCCAGATGGAGGAGGTGAGTTGGTACTTTTTGCACAAGCTCAATCAATCACTTTGCAGAAGTTAGGCCGGGCTCAGAATATTAAGACCTGAACAACCGTAGGCTTAGCGTAGGCTTCACTACATATCTTCTCCCGTTTTGTGTATGCAGCGCTTATGAAGACTTGCTTGCCACTGGTCCCATCCTGTAGTCATGTATCGCTACTCGGCTACTGTACATCTATCTTCACTGTCTGATACATTGAGCTGCATTGAACCTGTGTACACAAAACGGTAGAAGATATTATCTGTAGCCTACGTGCAAAGTTTCTTCATTGATATGGATTCCACCATCTTATAATCAGGTCAGGCTAAACCCGCACAAAATACAATTCTGACTCCGGCCAAAATGCTGTGATATTTAATGCTGACTATTTGCAAATTTGCTTCATTTTTTTCCCTTTCCTATATATTGGAGCAAATAAAAGAAAAGAAAATATATATTGAAAGCTTTTATACCCTCAAATGCTGTAGAATTGACACTTTTGCTCCTCATTGTCCCCTGTTCCCCAATCAGATGTCTACTCCTACGATGAAGATGACATGGTCCTGGACCCCAACCTGGCCGAACATTTATCGCACTTTGGTATCGACATGATGAAAATGCAGAAGGTGAGCGCGGCCGTACTAAGATAATCCCCATTGACCTGTGGTCCCTTCCGTACACACATAACATCTCTTCCCGTTCCTAGACGGACAAGACGATGACTGAGCTGGAAATTGATATGAACCAGAGGATCGGAGAATGGGAGCTGATCCAGGAATCGGGGGTACAGCTGCAGCCCCTGTATGGACCCGGGTACACGGGGATCCGCAATCTGGGCAACAGCTGCTATCTCAACTCCACCATGCAGGTCGTGTTCAGTATTCCTGCCTTCCAGCGCAAGTAAGTGTCTGCTACACATGGTCCTCACCACCATTGTGAACGTGCAGCATGTAAAGCCCTGCAATCAGGAGCAGATCAGCTGCAATCCTCCCTGGGAGGATGACCGACTATATCCCACATCTCCTTTGAAGTCCTTATTGCACTCTGTTAGTGCCCGTAGTGAAAAGGAGCGGTGGCAACGTCTTTCCCTATTCTGCTCCCCAGCATGGCGGTCATTTGACATGTTACACACTATATACGCAAATGTATGAGCTCATCACAAGGGTTAAAGTGGAACATAACTCTCAGCATTGATGGCTTACAGATATGTGGAACGAATGGAGCAAATATTTCATAAGTCGCCAGCTGATCCCACGCAGGATTTCAACACCCAAGTGTAAGCAGTGTGGCGAGAAAATGGCTGGACTAGAGGGAGGGAGGGGGCGCCATGAGTCTATGTGTTGGAAGGTATCAAGTGAATATTCTTGGTGATGTTTCCACAGAGCGAAACTGGGCAATGGCCTGTCATCTGGTGAATACTCCAAGCCGGCGACTGAGAAAGAAGGCGAGGAGCAGAAGGTGAGACTTCAGATTGCAAAGAAATAAATACCTGGGGTCCGATTCATCAAGACCAGCATTGTTCATACTGGTCTTGATGAGGGGTGTGCTGGAGTCAGACCTCCTGATTTATGAGGAGGTGACACATTGTAACAAACCCCGCAGATGTGAGGACAGGTTTTCAGCTTCGGACTGTGAACAGAGATGGGTCCGAAGAGCAAGCAGATGTATAGGGAACGTGATGAATTGAAGCACAAAGTATATTAGAAAGTTGCAGAATTTGTCCATTGCATATTGGTTTCCTGGGACCCCCGACAATTTTTATTTGAATTCCCCTCTACCCTTTGTGTTTTTTGCAGGGTTTGCAGGACGGCATCGCACCACGTATGTTTAAAGCACTTATAGGGAAGGGACACCCGGAGTTTTCCACCAACAGGCAGCAGGACGCCCAGGAGTTCTTCCTTCACTTCATAAACATGGTGGAGGTGAGTGGCGGTGGTATACATCTGTGTGCAGCTCTGTTCATTTTCGGAGGTAACGACCCTCTTTACGCCTCCACAGAGAAATTGCCGCAGCTCTTCTAATCCCAATGAAGTTTTCCGGTTTTTGGTGGAGGAGAAGATTAAATGTCTGGTGTCCCAGAAAGTGAAGTACACGCAGAGGGTGGAGTACATCCTGCAGCTGCCTGTCCCCATGGAGGCCGCATTAAATAAAGGTCGGGAAAAGAGCCAGTCCTACGTGGGGTCATACGGGGACTGGTCGTCTGCTCAGCTCACCTGTGCTTTGTATGTCGTGCAGAGGAGCTCACTGCCTATGAACAGGCCCGACAGCAAGCAGAGCAGGACCACCGGCCCCCTCCCGAACTCGTCCGGGCACGAATTCCATTCACATCTTGTCTAGAAGCTTTTGCTGCTCCTGAGCAACTGGACGAATTCTGGAGCGCCGCTCTGCAGGCCAAATCCACTGCACTTAAGTAAGGAAGGAAGGGTTTGTCTCACAATACTCATACTTGTTCCAGTTCTCTGCTTGCAGTCTGTGAATGAAAGCATTTTTCTCTTAACTTTCTGCTCTAGTAACTTAGCTGAGGGCAAATATATCAAGTGTCCTCCTCCTACCCTCACTGATGCATAAACAAGGACTTGCTCAGGACAGTTATCTGACTATGAAAGTTCACACTCAATGACTCCAAGCACTGGTGGGGCGCTGTTTCCCCGCACTGGTGGGGCGCTGTTTCCCCGCACTGGTGGGGCGCTGTTTCCCCGCACTGGTGGGGCGCTGTTTCCCCGCACTGGTGGGGCGCTGTTTCCCCACACTGGTGCCGCGCGGTTTCCGCACAAGCACAGCTCTCTCCATTTATTTGGATTGTGGGTTTAGAAAATCTCAATGCAGACCTGTGCGGTAATTTCTAGGACGCCTATGGGTGGGCGGCCATCTCTCCACCAGCATCAGCTTGCAATGCAGTTTTATTCGCATCTATCATATATGGAGCTGAGCGAAAAATATTCCCCAGAGCCTTGTACATTTTAATCTGTCATTTACCAGAGCTGCTACCCTGCTCCTAGCTGCTGACATCCCTGATGCCGCCCATGATTAGCAGGTCCCAACATGTCATTACATTGCGGCACTCACACAGCGCCTACTAATCAGGAGGCTCCGGTGATGCCGCAGGTATTAAACGCTTCACATAGTTCTGGTCTCGTTGGTCACAGACTGCACCAGGGTCCTATAAATCTTTTTCCTGAATTGTTATCTTATTCGGCACATTCTGTACATTCACTGTAAGTCTGAGATCCCTCTAAATATATGTAAACCCGTGCCATTGTTTCCTTGTCCTAGGACATCCCGCTTTGCCTCATTCCCTGACTACTTGGTCATCCAAATTAAGAAATTCACCTTCGGTCTGGACTGGGTTCCAAAGAAATTAGGTAAGGACTCAAGATTTCACCATTGTGGTTGATAGCAGGGCAGATACATAAGGCCACGTCCAATTCCTCCAGTGGATGCCGGCTGTGTTACACTGCCGACACTTGTCTCTAATAATGAAGACCGGAGCTGCCGCTGGTTCCTGCAGTTTAACCATGTAGATGTCGCTGTCAATCACAGCAGCGTTTATAGGGTTGCATTAGGCCTGTGTGCCGCTGATTGCCGATGGGCTGCCATGGCATCCAGGGGTCCTACTAAAAGCCCCTGCCATCTTTATACTGCCTTATGGCTGGGCTTCATAGCAGGGTGTTAATTTCACAGTATACTGCAAGACTAATATGATAGCGAGGTCAGGTCCTCTAGACGAAGGGGATAAAAAAAAATGTAAACATAGTTTGTTTTTGTTTTTATATAAAATAACAATTATTTTTTAAAGAAATAAAAAATAAGCTGTAATAATCCGATGCAGGAAAATACAAACGGTAAACTGCGTAAAGAGAAAAAATGGTGTTTTATTGCCATACGTCCCCTCTAAAAATGCAGTAAAAGAGTGATCGGAAGTCCTGCGGACCCCAAAGTGGTAACCATTAGAAGTGGAGCTCATCAAGCAAAAAAAAAAAAAACATTCCCCACGCAGCCTCTATGCAAAAAAAAAAAATATATATATATGGGTCTCGGAAAATGGCAACACAAAATCGTTTTTATTTTATTTTTTACCTCTAAATCCTAAAAGTTTGGTGTCGCCGTAATCGCACTGACCTGGAGAATCACCATGAACGATGGTGGGATCACAGTTTTTATTTTACCATTTCACTCCATTTTTTTCCCATTTTTTCAGTGCATCATACGGTAAATTGAGCGGCGCCATTGCTACGACTCATCCCGCAATAAGTCCCCGTACGGCGATAGGGAGGGGAAAATAAAAAAGTCATGGCTTTTACAGAAAAAAAAAAAAAAAAATGGAAGCGCAAATATTAAAATTAGCTTATTAGAATGGGTTAAAAAAAAGCCCTTTAACCTTTTCAGTCCTGGTTGTATTTCCTCTGTCTCGCTCCCTGACCTCTCTCCATCTGGTTTATCCGCAGACGTCTCCATCGATGTCCCGGAGGAGCTGGACCTGTCTCATTTTCGGGGCGGGGGTCTGCAAGGGGATGAAGAAGAACTTCCGGATGTTGCTCCCCCGTTGGTGACCCCAGATGAGCCCAAAGGTAGCCTTGGTTTCTATGGCAACGACGATGACGACTCGTACTGCTCCCCTCACTTCTCCTCTCCGACATGTTAGTGTTTCTGTCTCTTGGGGGCCATGTGAATGTCGGGTGAGCGGATGTGTGACGTCGGGGCGCCCCCATTATTTCCCCACCCACCCCTATAATCCATAACGTTCTTCACCGAGCAGCGTCCCTAATATATAAAGCCGATTTCCAGATAATTCTGCCAGATCTCACGTAACTAAAATTTAAAGGGATGTCACGGAATCAGAAAACATTGGGCTTAAAGGGGAATTCTGGCTCCTAACACTTGAGTCAGGATGGTAACATCATGTCCGCGGATACCTTCCGGGCTGCGAGCGATGGTGGGAGGTATCGTGCACCTGTCTCTTTATCTGGCGGCCATCTGCTCCTACTTAGAGAGCGGTGGGACCCTACTGCTATGTAGTCAGTGGTCCTGCCGGGCTCCACAAGAGATTAGTGGACCCCAAGAGCTCTGGGGTCTGTTGTAAAGCGCTTTAGTTAAAAAAGAAATCCCTCTAAAAGTCACATTCCTTCTGTAAGAGCCAAACACATTGTACCGGAGCTGCAGGCACAAAGGAGCAACTGTGTTTGTGGCTTGGCTTGTATTAAAAGGGTTGACCAGGATTTAAAAAAAAAAAAAAAAAAAAAAAAAAAATTTTTCTTATACAAAGAGCGTCATCCCTGTTTGTGAGCGGTACTGCAGCTTTGCTCCATTTACTCCATGCCAGACACCAAACTTGTGCAAGAGAACATGCTCTTATCTCGGAGAAGGAGGTCAGCGGCAGCGTTGCCTGCTGCGGATGTCTTCTCCACTGTCGTCCTATGGGGGGCAGTATTGTACCGCATGACGGCCGTGCATGACATGAGTGACTGTGTCGGGGGAGGAGGGTCGGCCTCTGGGCTCCCTGCTCCTGGGATTTCTGTCTCTGTGTCCCTGCTCTCCCATTTGGGGCGATCACTGAACCCCATTAATTGTAGGCCGCCACATCCCGGCTTTTCTCTATTCACTTCCCTACCTCCCCCTGTCCGCACAGCGCCCATGCTGGATGACTCGGTGGTCACGCAGCTGGTGGAGATGGGATTCCCGACTGAAGCGTGTCGCAAAGCCGTCTACTACACCGGCAACAGCGGCGCAGAAGCCGCCATGACGTGGGTGATGTCACACATGGACGACCCTGGTAATATTAAGTTGGCTTAAAGGGATATTCCGATCTCATAGAATAAGGACATATTGCTAGGATATCGGTGGGAGTAAAACCTCTGAGCCCCCCACTAATCCTGAGAATAACTGGGGCTCACTGCTGATTAATCGATGTGGTCCCCGCACGGAGCCCCCCGAACTCCTGCAAAGCGGGAGACACAGGGCGTCCTGCACAATAAGTGCGGTGACCCCCATTAACTATTGATGATCGCCCCCATAGTGAAGGCTTATCCTAGCGATATCCCGTCACATTAGATGTAATAACCCTTTAACCCCTTCATGACACGGCGAATTTCTGTGTCTTTGTTTCTTCCTCCCCTTCTTCCAAGAGCCATAACGTTTTATGTTTTTGTGTCCACATAGACATACGGGGGCTCGTTTATAGCGGGATGAGTTGTACCTTTGATTGACACCATTCATTATACACGTAGAGTGCTGGAAAAAAAATTGAAATTGCAAAAAAAAGTGCAATTCCACAATTGTTTTTTGAGTTTATTATTTACCGTGTTCATTATATGGTAAAGCTGACCTGGCAATATAATTCCCCAGGTCAGCATGAGTACACAGATGCCAAATATGCATAGTTTTTTTTAAATTTATTTAAGTAGTGATTTTTTTTTAATTAATTTGTGAAAATAAAAATAATAAAAATTTTGCTTTTGTCACCATTTTCCGAGACCCGTAATTCTTTCTATTCCCTGGATCTGGGGCTGGGTGAGGGCTTATTTTTTGCGCCCTGAGGTGACATTTTTACTGATACTATTTTGGGGTAGATAGAATTTTTTTTTTATCGCCTTTTATTGCAATGTTGCTGTGGCAAAAAACCCCGTAATTTTAGCGTTTTTTAATATTTTTTTTTTCTTGTTACGCCGTTTACCAATTGGATTAATTTACATTTATATTTTGATGGATCAGGGAATTTTGTAAATTTTTTTTTTTTTTAATGGAAAAGGGGGTGATTTGAAATTTTTGTGGTTTTATTTTTTCATATTTTTACTAGATTTAATAGTGTCCTTAGGGGACTATAAGCTGCGATCATCCAAACGCCTGTGCGACATGTAACAGCGCTCCAGCACTATGTACAGCAAAAATCCCGATCTCCTATGAACTCTGGCCACGGGCTGACATTTACAGGAGTATCCTACTAACGGGCACGGGGGTCTTATAAATAACAACATAACTGCACGATGAAAAGTCCTGCAGGTTCTATTATACTTTGCTTTTCATCTACTCACCATTATCAAGATCTCTGCTTGCTGTCAATGATTGATAATTGTTGCCTTACTTTTCAGAGCTGAGGGTTTGGTACCATTACCAGGAAAAAAGAGGTTAACGCTTGTAATAACCTGACCATGTCCCTTCTCTCCGCAGACTTTGCTCATCCTTTAGTGTTATCCGGGGTCAGCGCTCCACCTTCAGTCCCCACAGGAGGAGACCCCCCGTCCGAGGAGCACATAGCCACCATTATATCCATGGGCTTCTCCCAGGAGCAAGCAGTTCGGGCGCTCCGCTCTACAGTAAGTGCTCCGCCGGCGCTCAGTCTCTGTCCTAAGACACCGGACCCCTGTCTGTGCCCCTTACATATGGCCAAGATTCCTACAGGATGATGGGGTGGTATCGCATCATGTAGGGGCTGGACCCCGATAACTTGCTGATTTCCAACCCCTATAGAACAACAGTCTGGAGCGAGCTGTGGACTGGATCTTCTCGCACATCGATGACCTGGACGCCGAGGCGGCCATGGACCTGTCAGAAGGACGTTCGGCTGCAGAGTCCGTGTCTGAGAGCCTCCCCGCTGCCGGACCTCGTGTCAAAGATGGGAATGGCCGTAAGTGCTAAATACAGAGAGAGGGTAGGGTGGAAAACCAGAATTAGGGGTGAGAGCCCCCCGTACAGGAAACCACCCATCCTTCTTCAAAGAGCGAGATCACATGCTCGGGTACGGTCACATAGTGCCATTCAGTCATAGCTGCTCCTACTGAATGGAGGGTCCGACCTGATGGCACGTACCCCTCAATGATGACTTTCCAAACTGGACATATTATATTGGTAGATAATCGTACTTGGTGTTAGTTCAGGCTCAGCCAATAAATTCTACATTGTATAATGAAAAGTTTACATTTCTCCAATGATTTTTCCAATGATACATTCACTGTGCATGGGACTGCTGGAGATAGCAGCGCTGCAGTCCCATGGTCAATGAATGGAGCTGTGCCATTTCAGAGACCCGCCCAGAGATCAGCAGGATTGCCCACCGACTCTCCACAGAAGGCAGGTCTCGGGGAAGATCCCATTTATTCCCATTGAGTACGCATGCATGTGTGTGAGGAGCCAGGAGGAATGGCCGTCTGATGTGTAGAGCCGGCCTTAGTCGCTGAATCTCTGATCTAATTTCCTATGCTCAGGCTTCCTCTGCCGATCTCGGTGTTGGCGGCACATATTCACACATCGGGGTTCTGATTGTATGTTCTGTATCTTTTTTTTTTTTTTTTTACTCGCAGGATACGAGCTGTTCGCATTCGTCAGTCACATGGGAACGTCCACCATGTGCGGTCACTACGTATGTCATATAAAGAAAGATGGACGGTGAGATCTTCGTGTGCTCGTCACTTAGATGCGACTGACGTCACCTCATCCTCGTTGTCACCTCATCCTTGTCTTTGTATCTAGAGCCCAATCTTCTTTCTATACTTTACTATCCAGAATGAACGTTATCTGTTCAGGGGTGTAACCCCTGCATGCCATAAGCAGATAGCCTCATGCATTGTGCTCGCCTTCGTCCCCAGTGCGTTGTGCTCGCCTTCGTCCCCAGTGCGTTGTGCTCGCCTTCGTCCCCAGTGCGTTGTGCTCGCCATCGTCCCCGGTGCGTTGTGCTCGCCTTCGTCCCCGGTGCGTTGTGCTCGCCTTCGTCCCCGGTGCGTTGTGCTCGCCTTCGTCCCCGGTGCGTTGTGCTCGCCTTCGTCCCCGGTGCGTTGTGCTCGCCTTCGTCCCCGGTGCGTTGTGCTCGCCTTCGTCCCCGGTGCGTTGTGCTCGCCTTCGTCCCCGGTGCGTTGTGCTCGCCTTCGTCCCCGGTGCGTTGTGCTCGCCTTCGTCCCCGGTGCGTTGTGCTCGCCTTCGTCCCCGGTGCGTTGTGCTCGCCTTCGTCCCCGGTGCGTTGTGCTCGCCTTCGTCCCCGGTGCGTTGTGCTCGCCTTCGTCCCCGGTGCGTTGTGCTCGCCTTCGTCCCCGGTGCGTTGTGCTCGCCTTCGTCCCCGGTGCGTTGTGCTCGCCTTCGTCCCCGGTGCGTTGTGCTCGCCTTCGTCCCCGGTGCGTTGTGCTCGCCTTCGTCCCCGGTGCGTTGTGCTCGCCTTCGTCCCCGGTGCGTTGTGCTCGCCTTCGTCCCCGGTGCGTTGTGCTCGCCTTCGTCCCCGGTGCGTTGTGCTCGCCTTCGTCCCCGGTGCGTTGTGCTCGCCTTCGTCCCCGGTGCGTTGTGCTCGCCTTCGTCCCCGGTGCGTTGTGCTCGCCTTCGTCCCCGGTGCGTTGTGCTCGCCTTCGTCCCCGGTGCGTTGTGCTCGCCTTCGTCCCCGGTGCGTTGTGCTCGCCTTCGTCCCCGGTGCGTTGTGCTCGCCTTCGTCCCCGGTGCGTTGTGCTCGCCTTCGTCCCCGGTGCGTTGTGCTCGCCTTCGTCCCCGGTGCGTTGTGCTCGCCTTCGTCCCCGGTGCGTTGTGCTCGCCTTCGTCCCCGGTGCGTTGTGCTCGCCTTCGTCCCCGGTGCGTTGTGCTCGCCTTCGTCCCCGGTGCGTTGTGCTCGCCTTCGTCCCCGGTGCGTTGTGCTCGCCTTCGTCCCCGGTGCGTTGTGCTCGCCTTCGTCCCCGGTGCGTTGTGCTCGCCTTCGTCCCCGGTGCGTTGTGCTCGCCTTCGTCCCCGGTGCGTTGTGCTCGCCTTCGTCCCCGGTGCGTTGTGCTCGCCTTCGTCCCCGGTGCGTTGTGCTCGCCTTCGTCCCCGGTGCGTTGTGCTCGCCTTCGTCCCCGGTGCGTTGTGCTCGCCTTCGTCCCCGGTGCGTTGTGCTCGCCTTCGTCCCCGGTGCGTTGTGCTCGCCTTCGTCCCCGGTGCGTTGTGCTCGCCTTCGTCCCCGGTGCGTTGTGCTCGCCTTCGTCCCCGGTGCGTTGTGCTCGCCTTCGTCCCCGGTGCGTTGTGCTCGCCTTCGTCCCCGGTGCGTTGTGCTCGCCTTCGTCCCCGGTGCGTTGTGCTCGCCTTCGTCCCCGGTGCGTTGTGCTCGCCTTCGTCCCCGGTGCGTTGTGCTCGCCTTCGTCCCCGGTGCGTTGTGCTCGCCTTCGTCCCCGGTGCGTTGTGCTCGCCTTCGTCCCCGGTGCGTTGTGCTCGCCTTCGTCCCCGGTGCGTTGTGCTCGCCTTCGTCCCCGGTGCGTTGTGCTCGCCTTCGTCCCCGGTGCGTTGTGCTCGCCTTCGTCCCCGGTGCGTTGTGCTCGCCTTCGTCCCCGGTGCGTTGTGCTCGCCTTCGTCCCCGGTGCGTTGTGCTCGCCTTCGTCCCCGGTGCGTTGTGCTCGCCTTCGTCCCCGGTGCGTTGTGCTCGCCTTCGTCCCCGGTGCGTTGTGCTCGCCTTCGTCCCCGGTGCGTTGTGCTCGCCTTCGTCCCCGGTGCGTTGTGCTCGCCTTCGTCCCCGGTGCGTTGTGCTCGCCTTCGTCCCCGGTGCGTTGTGCTCGCCTTCGTCCCCGGTGCGTTGTGCTCGCCTTCGTCCCCGGTGCGTTGTGCTCGCCTTCGTCCCCGGTGCGTTGTGCTCGCCTTCGTCCCCGGTGCGTTGTGCTCGCCTTCGTCCCCGGTGCGTTGTGCTCGCCTTCGTCCCCGGTGCGTTGTGCTCGCCTTCGTCCCCGGTGCGTTGTGCTCGCCTTCGTCCCCGGTGCGTTGTGCTCGCCTTCGTCCCCGGTGCGTTGTGCTCGCCTTCGTCCCCGGTGCGTTGTGCTCGCCTTCGTCCCCGGTGCGTTGTGCTCGCCTTCGTCCCCGGTGCGTTGTGCTCGCCTTCGTCCCCGGTGCGTTGTGCTCGCCTTCGTCCCCGGTGCGTTGTGCTCGCCTTCGTCCCCGGTGCGTTGTGCTCGCCTTCGTCCCCGGTGCGTTGTGCTCGCCTTCGTCCCCGGTGCGTTGTGCTCGCCTTCGTCCCCGGTGCGTTGTGCTCGCCTTCGTCCCCGGTGCGTTGTGCTCGCCTTCGTCCCCGGTGCGTTGTGCTCGCCTTCGTCCCCGGTGCGTTGTGCTCGCCTTCGTCCCCGGTGCGTTGTGCTCGCCTTCGTCCCCGGTGCGTTGTGCTCGCCTTCGTCCCCGGTGCGTTGTGCTCGCCTTCGTCCCCGGTGCGTTGTGCTCGCCTTCGTCCCCGGTGCGTTGTGCTCGCCTTCGTCCCCGGTGCGTTGTGCTCGCCTTCGTCCCCGGTGCGTTGTGCTCGCCTTCGTCCCCGGTGCGTTGTGCTCGCCTTCGTCCCCGGTGCGTTGTGCTCGCCTTCGTCCCCGGTGCGTTGTGCTCGCCTTCGTCCCCGGTGCGTTGTGCTCGCCTTCGTCCCCGGTGCGTTGTGCTCGCCTTCGTCCCCGGTGCGTTGTGCTCGCCTTCGTCCCCGGTGCGTTGTGCTCGCCTTCGTCCCCGGTGCGTTGTGCTCGCCTTCGTCCCCGGTGCGTTGTGCTCGCCTTCGTCCCCGGTGCGTTGTGCTCGCCTTCGTCCCCGGTGCGTTGTGCTCGCCTTCGTCCCCGGTGCGTTGTGCTCGCCTTCGTCCCCGGTGCGTTGTGCTCGCCTTCGTCCCCGGTGCGTTGTGCTCGCCTTCGTCCCCGGTGCGTTGTGCTCGCCTTCGTCCCCGGTGCGTTGTGCTCGCCTTCGTCCCCGGTGCGTTGTGCTCGCCTTCGTCCCCGGTGCGTTGTGCTCGCCTTCGTCCCCGGTGCGTTGTGCTCGCCTTCGTCCCCGGTGCGTTGTGCTCGCCTTCGTCCCCGGTGCGTTGTGCTCGCCTTCGTCCCCGGTGCGTTGTGCTCGCCTTCGTCCCCGGTGCGTTGTGCTCGCCTTCGTCCCCGGTGCGTTGTGCTCGCCTTCGTCCCCGGTGCGTTGTGCTCGCCTTCGTCCCCGGTGCGTTGTGCTCGCCTTCGTCCCCGGTGCGTTGTGCTCGCCTTCGTCCCCGGTGCGTTGTGCTCGCCTTCGTCCCCGGTGCGTTGTGCTCGCCTTCGTCCCCGGTGCGTTGTGCTCGCCTTCGTCCCCGGTGCGTTGTGCTCGCCTTCGTCCCCGGTGCGTTGTGCTCGCCTTCGTCCCCGGTGCGTTGTGCTCGCCTTCGTCCCCGGTGCGTTGTGCTCGCCTTCGTCCCCGGTGCGTTGTGCTCGCCTTCGTCCCCGGTGCGTTGTGCTCGCCTTCGTCCCCGGTGCGTTGTGCTCGCCTTCGTCCCCGGTGCGTTGTGCTCGCCTTCGTCCCCGGTGCGTTGTGCTCGCCTTCGTCCCCGGTGCGTTGTGCTCGCCTTCGTCCCCGGTGCGTTGTGCTCGCCTTCGTCCCCGGTGCGTTGTGCTCGCCTTCGTCCCCGGTGCGTTGTGCTCGCCTTCGTCCCCGGTGCGTTGTGCTCGCCTTCGTCCCCGGTGCGTTGTGCTCGCCTTCGTCCCCGGTGCGTTGTGCTCGCCTTCGTCCCCGGTGCGTTGTGCTCGCCTTCGTCCCCGGTGCGTTGTGCTCGCCTTCGTCCCCGGTGCGTTGTGCTCGCCTTCGTCCCCGGTGCGTTGTGCTCGCCTTCGTCCCCGGTGCGTTGTGCTCGCCTTCGTCCCCGGTGCGTTGTGCTCGCCTTCGTCCCCGGTGCGTTGTGCTCGCCTTCGTCCCCGGTGCGTTGTGCTCGCCTTCGTCCCCGGTGCGTTGTGCTCGCCTTCGTCCCCGGTGCGTTGTGCTCGCCTTCGTCCCCGGTGCGTTGTGCTCGCCTTCGTCCCCGGTGCGTTGTGCTCGCCTTCGTCCCCGGTGCGTTGTGCTCGCCTTCGTCCCCGGTGCGTTGTGCTCGCCTTCGTCCCCGGTGCGTTGTGCTCGCCTTCGTCCCCGGTGCGTTGTGCTCGCCTTCGTCCCCGGTGCGTTGTGCTCGCCTTCGTCCCCGGTGCGTTGTGCTCGCCTTCGTCCCCGGTGCGTTGTGCTCGCCTTCGTCCCCGGTGCGTTGTGCTCGCCTTCGTCCCCGGTGCGTTGTGCTCGCCTTCGTCCCCGGTGCGTTGTGCTCGCCTTCGTCCCCGGTGCGTTGTGCTCGCCTTCGTCCCCGGTGCGTTGTGCTCGCCTTCGTCCCCGGTGCGTTGTGCTCGCCTTCGTCCCCGGTGCGTTGTGCTCGCCTTCGTCCCCGGTGCGTTGTGCTCGCCTTCGTCCCCGGTGCGTTGTGCTCGCCTTCGTCCCCGGTGCGTTGTGCTCGCCTTCGTCCCCGGTGCGTTGTGCTCGCCTTCGTCCCCGGTGCGTTGTGCTCGCCTTCGTCCCCGGTGCGTTGTGCTCGCCTTCGTCCCCGGTGCGTTGTGCTCGCCTTCGTCCCCGGTGCGTTGTGCTCGCCTTCGTCCCCGGTGCGTTGTGCTCGCCTTCGTCCCCGGTGCGTTGTGCTCGCCTTCGTCCCCGGTGCGTTGTGCTCGCCTTCGTCCCCGGTGCGTTGTGCTCGCCTTCGTCCCCGGTGCGTTGTGCTCGCCTTCGTCCCCGGTGCGTTGTGCTCGCCTTCGTCCCCGGTGCGTTGTGCTCGCCTCCGTCCCCGGTGCGTTGTGCTCGCCTCCGTCCCCGGTGCGTTGTGCTCGCCTCCGTCCCCGGTGCGTTGTGCTCGCCTCCGTCCCCGGTGCGTTGTGCTCGCCTCCGTCCCCGGTGCGTTGTGCTCGCCTCCGTCCCCGGTGCGTTGTGCTCGCCTCCGTCCCCGGTGCGTTGTGCTCGCCTCCGTCCCCGGTGCGTTGTGCTCGCCTTCGTCCCCGGTGCGTTGTGCTCGCCTTCGTCCCCGGTGCGTTGTGCTCGCCTTCGTCCCCGGTGCGTTGTGCTCGCCTTCGTCCCCGGTGCGTTGTGCTCGCCTTCGTCCCCGGTGCGTTGTGCTCGCCTTCGTCCCCGGTGCGTTGTGCTCGCCTTCGTCCCCGGTGCGTTGTGCTCGCCTTCGTCCCCGGTGCGTTGTGCTCGCCTTCGTCCCCGGTGCGTTGTGCTCGCCTTCGTCCCCAGTGCGTTGTGCTCGCCTTCGTCCCCAGTGCGTTGTGCTCGCCTTCAGAAGCATGGGCCTACATTTTACAGCTTTATTATCCTTTTTTTTAATTGCCGGAGGGGTGTTATTATAGATTGAGATTGCTTAAGGCCCATGTGGGATCTCTATACCCATATAACCTCTCTCCTCTTCCTCGTCTGACTGACGCTTCTATTTTCTGTTGCTTCATGATGATGGCTTCCTTTCCTGCATACTGCCCTTACTTTTTGCCTCCATCCTCTCTGCTGCTAACAACTGCATTCGCCGGCCCCTTCGGTCCTGACCTCCCTCCCCGCCTCGGTCCTGGCCTCCCTCCCCGCCTCGGTCCTGGCCTCCCTCCCCGCCTCGGTCCTGGCCTCCCTCCCCTCCTCGGTCCTGGCCTCCCTCCCCGCCTCGGTCCTGGCCTCCCTCCCCGCCTCGGTCCTGGCCTCCCTCCCCGCCTCGGTCCTGGCCTCCCTCCCCGCCTCGGTCCTGGCCTCCCTCCCCGCCTCGGTCCTGGCCTCCCTCCCCGCCTCGGTCCTGGCCTCCCTCCCCGCCTCGGTCCTGGCCTCCCTCCCCGCCTCGGTCCTGGCCTCCCTCCCCGCCTCGGTCCTGGCCTCCCTCCCCGCCTCGGTCCTGGCCTCCCTCCCCGCCTCGGTCCTGGCCTCCCTCCCCGCCTCGGTCCTGGCCTCCTCCCTCCTGTTCCCTTTTGTTTCTGACTATTGTTCTTGTTTTTCTCTTCTGCAGGTGGGTGATCTACAATGACCAGAAGGTCTGCGCATCTGAGAAGCCTCCAAAAGATCTTGGTTATATTTACTTCTACCAGCGTGTGCAGAGCTAATCTTCCCCCTCCTCTGTATGTGTTCTGTGTCCTTCCTTGGTGAGGATTATAAAATAGAGAGTTTTTTGGTTCACATCTTCAAGGCTTTGGGTCGGCTTTATTCCTGGGTTATTGCTACAAGGCGTTCCTGTCCTTGGATCCTCCCAACCCTCCGGTTCCATCACTGCACTTCCCCAATATGTTCAGCAGAGATTGGATCTCGCGCAGGAGACGGCCGGGCGATGTCCGCTTCTGCACTGGGGACTGGACTGGGGAAGGCTGCAGGGGCGGAGATCTGATGCAGGGACCTGTGTGCTCTGTCTCGGAGTACTGGGGTTCCTCTCGCAGTAGTAGGCTGGTTTATGTTTCCCAAAACCGTGTGAATAAAGGGTTTTTTTCTCCCCATAGTTCCGTTTCTGTGGTCTTTGTGTTTTGCCTGGGATCTAAAAATGTAGAACAAACCCTTCAATGAAAGGCGCCGTAAGCACCAAGCGCTGCACCCTAGAATGTTTCTGAAATGGTTGTCCAGGACCGATAACGTGATGGCGATGACATCCACAGTAGGAGGCGACTTGCATCGATAATATCTGTGGAGACACGAGGGTCAGTGGGTGCTCTCGTCCGCTGGCCCGAGACCAAATTGAGCAGGGCTCATCCCACTGAACGCCCGCTCTCCTTTCCCATGCACATAATACTACTGAGACAACACTCGGTGAGGGTAAAATCGCGTGGCAATACTTTATTGAACCACCAACAGACAAAAACATATAGAACTACCCTAGATGGTGCAAAATTACAGGGTCTCTCCCTTCCTCTGAATCGATGAGCCGCGACTTTGGGGCTTCCAGGGCTGACTACCCTCACCAGTGGCACCCTGCTTTTGGCAGGCACCTACAGAGAGGAGGGAACGACAAGCTTAGGACTATCTATTGAGGCACGTGACAAGGTGACCGGAGGGTTACAGCCTTGCTTCCCCAAGTGTCTCCATGGAGCCAGGTGTACGGAGGCTCACAACCCAACGTCTCCAAACATATCCATGGGCCCAGGTGGCCGGAGGGTCCCAACCTGGCTTCCCCAAATGTCTCTGTGGATTCAGTAATGGTCAATGGAGCAGATCTGTATCCCTCCAGGTGGTGGCGAGGTCCCTTAAGCTGGCATCCTGTAGGTTAAATCTGTTTCCCCGCACGCGCGGACGGGTCTGCTAGTCAGACCAAAAACTTTATTTTTTTTATTTTCATTTTACATTTTTGATTTGACTTTTTACAATGGACGAAGGGGCGACTGATCCTTTCAAGGCTCCGATCTCCCTGAACCATCAACAGGCGAGCACAGAGAGTGTCGCCTCTCCGTATCCTCTCCTGCGACGTGGGATGCCAGGCCTGGACTGATTATTAGGGGCGACGGGTCCCTTCAAGGGCACCGATCTCCCTGCAACCTGAACGGACGAGCACATGGAGTATCACCTCTACGTATTCTATTCCGCAGCCAGGCCTATTGCCGGACAACTGGCCCTGTCCCATCCTAGGGGATTAACCCTTTGGGTATAGAGGCCCACCTTGTGGCGTCCGAGCAGCCCCCACTGCACCACCACTGTTAAAGCGGATGGTACAAGGAGGCGGACGGTCCCTCTCCACCTCCCTAACAAAGGGATGAGGGATTGAGGTTTTTCTTTTAATCCCTGCACCGTCCAAACAGCAGCGACAGCAAAGGATCTTTTCTACTTTTCTGACCTGCTGAATAGAGCTGCGTACTCTGCCTTCCGGCAGCTTCTTGGGTAAGTGCCGGGACTAGAGCGGCTGGAGGGCTCTGCGCAACCGGCGGATCCCCACTTTTTTTTTGAAGCAATGGCCGCCTTTCTTTTCCTGCTCGACGCCGACCGGTGCCAAAAATTTAGCCCCCCGGCTATGGATTTGTGTAGGCCGCAGCCAGTGATATGCCGCGTTTCCATGGCTCCGCCCCCCTATTCAGGCGTTTCTCGTTCAGGACGAGAGCACTCGCAGCATATTCTCAGTGGCCATCTTCATTCTTCTACCGCTTCCGGACACGAGCTGGCAAAGGACCCGGCGGTATCCAGCGCTGAAGACGGCGGTATCCAGCGCTGAAGACGGCGCTAATCCAACGTGCACTCGGGGGATCCAGGTAAGGAGACGCCACTCTCCCCCTCCCCACACTACCTCCAACAGCATAAAGGCCATGACCAGAATTCCCTGGTCTTAAAGGCACATGACCAGTATTCCCTGGTCTTAAAGGCACTTGACCAGCATTTCCTGGTCTTAAAGGCACATGACCAATATTCCTTAGTCTTAAAGTCACATGACCAGTATTCCCTTGTCTTAAAGGCACATGACCAGTCTGAAGCCGGTTACCCCAAATGAGCGCAGGAGCCCTCCACCGATCCTAGCTTATCCCAGAGTACCTAGTTCCCCTGAGTGGGCTTCGTCACTGCCGCAATCTATGGCTTCTCTGACCAAGACATTGAATCCCTCCGTGAACCCTCTGTGGCTCGGCGTGCTCGCAGGACCGATATACATGGTCCCTCTCCTACATGGGAGATGTCGGCAAGCAGGGGCTGCAAGTATTCTAGAAACGTACAGGCGTCTAGAAAACGGGAACTTCACTTCCTGAGCTCCCTCACCAATGATTTGCTGAGAACAAGACTCTGAATATAGATCGGATATTGCATTGGATCTGGACTCGCCAGAGCTTCAGAAAAGGATGGATTCGCCTATTTAGACCATCAACCAATCTCTGTAGATTGACGAAGACTCTGGTTCTGCTCTAGATCACGCAGTGTCCTTCAAAAGGAGACTAAACTCCCTCGTAGAGATTCACCCGGACAGGGAGGGTCCGGATAAGCGATTCACTGGACAGAAACCTCTGCAAGCGCGGTACCCTTTTTCAGCCAATATGCGAACACTTGAGGTGTCCCCTCCACGTATACCCCCCCCTGCGACATGGGTTGCCATGCCTGGTCTGATTCTTAGGGGAGACGGGTCCTTTTGAAGGGCACCGATCTCCCAACACCATCAACAGACGAGCACATGGAGTGTCGCCTCCATGTATCGTCTTCTGCATCCAGGCCTAACGCTGTACAACCAGCCCTGTCCACCAGGGGACCTGAACTCCGTGGATGTACAGAGTCACCCTTTTGGCGTCCGAACACCCCCCTCTGCATTACCACTATTTAGCGGATGATGCAAGAGGGCGGACGATCCCTCTCCACTTCCCTGTTAAGAGGATGGTGGATCGAGGGTTCATCATTTTAACTCTTCACCGTCAAAAGAGAGCGGCGATAGCAAGAGATGGCTTTTTCCTGACCTGCTGGATGTAGCCGCGCATTCTGCCACTTGGCAGATTAACCAGGTAGAATCTCTTGTGGTATACCTACCAGTATCCCTACTCGTTGGGTCATCAATGAAGAATACCACGGACTGTCCGATAGCAAATCATGGATTGCTAGAGCAATGGTCTCTTGGTCGGAGACCTTAACTACTTTGATTCACAACAGTAACCTTTTCCCCAAGACGTACAGCTGGCCAATCAAATCTCTTGAGCAGGAGACTATGTGGTTCACGCCTCTTGGATGCGGCTAGTTGAGCGGCGCTGTCAGCAGCAAATACCATTACATTCAGAAGGGCATTATGGCTCAGAGAATGGATGTGTACTCTGCTTTCAAAAATCCTCTGACACAGTGGCGTAACTAGAAAGTTATGGACCCCGATGCGAACTTTCAAATGGGGCCCCACACCATGCAAAAATATTTTTCACCCAAATTCAGATTTTCCCTATTCATTTCGCACACTATAGCTTTATTGCAAAGTTGTATAGTGTGACCTCAGTGGCGTAACTATCCGGTGCCCCATCCTGGTATATATCTGTCCCCCGTACTGCCATTGTTATGTAATTTATAAAAGAAAATAAACCATTATACTCATCAGGGGCTTACATAGAAGTCATGGGGATCCATATAAGAAGTATAATGCACCCCCATAGTCCTCTATATAATATACTGCAAAGTTCATAGTCATCCATATGGTATAATACACTCTCCATATAGTACAATAGTATAATACACTCCCCATAGTCCTCCATATAGTATTATACACTCCTCAGTCCTCCATATAGTATAATACACTCCTCATCGTCCTCCATATATTAAAATACATTCCTCATAGTGCTCCATATAGTGTAATACACTGCTCAGTCCTCCATATAGTAAACTACACTCCTCAGTCCTCCATATAGTATACTACACTGCTCATAGTGCTCCATATAGTATAATGCACCCCTCATAGTCCTCCATATATTATAATACACTCCTCAGTCCTCCATATAGTATTATACACTCCTCATAGTCCTCCATATATTAAAATACAATGCTCAGTCCTCCATATAGTATAATACACTCCTCATAGTGTTCCATATAGTATCATGCACCACCATCGTCATCCAAGTCGTACAATTCAATTCTCATAGTATAATACACCCCATAGTATTTCATATAGTATAATGTATTCCCCATAGTCCACAGCCCACATATGGTATAATGCAGCCACCCCACAGAGTATAATACAGCCACCCCACAAAAGTATAATGCAGCCTCACCATACAATATAATGTAACCCCCATAGAATATAATGCAGCCCCTCCATACAGGTGCAGTGAGAAAGACACGGCAAATGGTGACTATGGGGCAGGGGAGAAGGACACAAGGGGGCTAGGGGAGACAGGCACAATGGTGACAGGTGGGCTAGGGAGCAAGGAAGACAGGCACAAGGGGACACATGCAGGCTAGGAGGCAGGGGAGAAGGGCACAAGGGGACTAGTGGGCAAGGGAGACTGACACAAGGGGACACACGGGGACAAGGGACACAAGCACAAGGGGACAAAGGAGACAGGCACAAGGGGACACACGGGGACAAGGGACACAAGCACAAGGGGACACACAGGGACTAGTGGGCAAGGGAGACTGACACAAGGCTACACATGGGAACAAGGGACACAAGCACAAGGGGACTCATGGGGACCAGGAAGAAGAGGAGAAGGGCACAAGGGGACACACGGGGACTAGGGGGCAAGGGAGACAGGCACAAGGGGACTCCGAGGGCAGAGTAGATAGGGACGCAAGTAGACGGAGTTGCAAGGGGACAAGGAAAGATGGGGGGGAGACTTGGGAGCAGGGAAGAAGGGGGCACAGGGATTACGAGGACAGGGTAGATGGGGAACACACGGTGAGAAAAGGGACAGGGGAGACTTGAGAGCAGGGCAGATGGGTCACATGGGGACAAAGGGCTGGGAATGCATGGGGGGTGCAGGAGGACTCGGGGCATGGGAGATGGGGAGCATTGGGGGACCAGGGGAGGAGTGACAAGGCGCATACGGGGGCCTGGAGGAGCACAATGACCTGAACCTGGGGACCTACGAGGACACGGGAGATCAGGGAGGAAACGGGGCTGGTGTCACGGGGCCGGGGACGCTGGGAGCCAAAGACGGCGACACACTGGCAGCAAACACACTTCACTGCTGCCCGTCCCGTACACCTCCATGTTCGTCCCTGGATCCTCCACATGGCTGAGCGGCATGCCCCTCCTAGGCGGATCGGTCCACGTGCCCCCCGCCAGATCCGGAACCGAATGCCAATATGGTGGCCGCCATCACCTGTGCAGATGCTGTACTGCCTGGGTCCTGCAGAGCGGGTGCGCGATGAAGTGATGTAATCACGCACCCTCAGTGTCAGGCAGAGGGGAATGATGGGAGAGGGAGCGTTAGCTGACGCTATCTCCTCCATCATTGCTTTGAACTGTACCGGCGTCATAGATGCCAGTATAGTTCAATGCGGCGGCGGGGGGAGTCGGGTGCCTTTGACCTACCGGGCCCCTGACCTGCCAGGCCCAGTTGCAGCAGCGACCACTGGGACCGTGGCAGTTACGCCCCTGCCACACACGCACACACTACAGATCACACACACACACACACTACAGATCACACACATACTACAGATCACACACACACATACTACAGATCACACACACACATACTACAGATCACACACACACATACTACAGATCACACACACACACACGATACCAGCTCATACACACATCTCACACTCTACTCTCTGGTACAGGGGAGGCTGATATAAATGTGCAGCTCCTCAGCATCTCCTGCTTACAGCCACTCTGTCCTGTTCCGCACCTCCCCCCTGCTCTCGCCTTCTGTCCCGGGGCTGCAGAGCAGGAGACGCTGTCTCACCGTGCTGACTGGAGCTGCATCCTATCTCTCACATGCCCTGGCTGCCCCCTCCCCCTAGATACACCTCTGACTGTTGCCGTGAGCCAGAAATCTCCTGCACTGCAACATGGTGTCGGGTGCCTCGGACCTGCCGGGCCCGGTCGCAGTGGCGACCGCTGCAACTGTGGTAATTACGCCCCTGCTCTGACATCACTCCCTTACCAGAGTGGTCGGTTATTCAGTGAGAAGTTGGATGCGTTCCCCACGCAGTAACAAACGATCGCATGTTTCCTATAAACCCAACCAGCAGTGGAAGGGTTGCCCAAAAAAGTCTAGATCTGAGGGATCTTAGTCCCAAAAAGGGGAAGGAAAAGTAAGACTGATCCTGGACCTCAAACTGCTAACTAGGTTGACAAGGTCCTCCTTCTTTGGATGGAGTTCCTTCGTTCAGCCATTACCTCAATAGGAACAGGTGCAATTTTCTGGCATCCTAGACATTCGGGATGCTTACCTCCCGCATTTGTTTTAATTCCCCTCTCTGAAAAAAAAAATTCCTGTGCTTTTCCATTCACGAACAGCATTTTCAGGTCACGACCTTGCCCTTCGGCCTTGCTACCGCTCCCAGAGTGTTCACAAAGGTCATGGCGGCTGTCATGTCCATCCTGCACTCTCGGGGCGTGTTTGTCCTGCCCAATCCGGTCGACTTTCTAGCCGTCCTTCTAGGACTGCGCTGAGTCCGACTATATCACTTGCGATACCCTTTCTTACCTGGGCTGGCAGATAAACTTCGACAAGTCTTCTTCATTTCCAGCCCAGCAAATCTCCTTTTTGAGGATGATCCTGGACACCTCAAGAGGGTTGGTAATTCTCCCTTGGGACAAGGCCTTGGCCCTTCAACAGGGAGCTTGCGCACTTGGTCACTCTTCCCCTCATTCAATTTGATTTGCTATGAGGGTTCTGAGGAAAAATGGTGGCGGCAATGGAAGCAGTTCCCTTCGCTCCTCTTGTTTTCTGCAATCGGATAACGCCACAGCTGTTCCGTACGTCAATCATCTAGGAGGTACCCGCCGCCAGGCGACCATGGCCGAGGTACCTCATATTCTCAGATGGACCGAGATCAATCACTCGGTGATCTCGGCAGTACACATCCCAGGAGTAGAACTCTGGGTGGCAGACTTCGGCCGTCAGGGTCTCGCCTCAAGTGAGTGGGAACTTCATCCGGAAGTCTTCCAACAGATCCGCCTTCACTGGAGTATTCCAGATGTAGATTGGATGGCGTTCAGACTGAATGCCAATGTACTCGAGTTCATAGTTCGGTCTCGAGATCCAAAAGCCATCGCAGTGCATGCTCTGGTTCTTCTGTGGTACCAGTTCCGTCACCCCTCTTCCACGACTTCCGAGAGTCTTTAGGAAGCGGAGAGGGTCCCAGTGATCCCTGGGCGATCTGCACTGACCACGTCCGATTTTGTTTGCGGGGCTAGTACAACTCGTCGACGATTTTCTCTGACGGTTGTTGGACCGTCCAGATCTCTCCAGGAACAGATTCTGACCCAGGCGGGACTCACAACAAGTTGTCAGCGACTAGTGCTTGTAAGCCCGCCTCAATACGAATTTTGCTTGGGGCAGAGATCACTGACTCCTTCCCCTTTGTTTTGAAGGAAAACTTAAAAAAAAAAAAAAAAGCTAGATTGAGGCCTGACACTCGTCTTGCTGTAAGTCTAGATTTTAGCCTTTTCGGTCTTATTAATAATCTTTATTTTTATATAGCGCTAACATATTCCGCAGCGCTTTACAGTTTGTGCACACATAATCATCACTGTCCCCGATGGGGCTCACAATCTAGAATCCCTATCAGTATGTCTTTGGAATGTGGGAGGAGACCGGAGTGCCCGGAAGAAACCCACGCAAACACGGAGGAGTGTTTATATACAAACATACATACAAAAATTTACATACAAACTCTTTGCAGATGATGTCCTTGGTGGGATTTGAACCCAGGACCCCAGCGCTGCAAGGCTGCTGTGCTAACCACTGCGCCACCGTGCTGCCCATACTTACTGCAACAAAACTGCAAGTAGGGACTTTCTTGCATAGAGTTTTCCCATGCAGTTCTTCCCTATCGCCTACCATTGGATCTTTGGGACCTTAATGGTCCTGGGGGGTCTTGCAGTAGACTCATTTTGATCCGGACAGACTTTAGTGTAATGAAAGGTCGCCTTTTTCTCTGTGGTCACTTCATTCAGGCGAGTCTTCGGAGCTAGTTGCTCTGTCCTTTCAGACTCATTTCCTTATTACCATCTAGGCAAGGTTGTCTTCATGCCGTCCTCGTCCCTTGTTACCAATGTGGTATCGTACTCCCTCTGTTACAAGGGCATCGCTCGTCCCTCGTCTTGTTCGGCACCAGTCCACATAACGGAACGGGTTCCCCATACTCTGGACCAGGTGAGTGCTCTAAGAAGGTATGTATCGAGGACGGCGTCCTTCCGAAGGTTGGACACTTTATTTGCGCTTCCCGACGGTCACATGAAGGCTTCCTGATGGTTACAGCAAGAGTTTAGCCACTTCATCAGCCATGTTAGCCTGGTGGATTCGTTACACCACCCAGGGGTCCTTCCGCGTCAGGTCAGCCTATCCCGGAAGGGATCAGGGCACTCCCCACTTCGTCGATAGTGGCTTCTTGGGCCATTAGGCACCAGGTGTTGGCAGAGCAGGCCGACACGGTTGCGGTTTCATCCAGTCCGCACACGTTCTTGAAGCACTACAATTTTCACACCCAGACTTCCACAGATGTGAGTCTGGGCAGGTGGACTCTGCAGGCTGCGGTAACGCACTCTTAGGTAGCGGTTACGCAGGGCCTGATCTGATGTTGTCCCCACCCAGGGATACCCACATATTAATTTAATAGTCAACTTTCATAAAATAGCCTGTCTCCTGGCATACTGAAAATATACGTCTGGCATAATTAAGATAAAATGCTGTGTCGTGACAACGTTCACATCAGGAGGTGAGCAGAGATGCAGAGATAGAGTATTTTAGGCGTGCTCGAAAAAAAAATGATCTAGTTCCTGAGGCTCCATGTCTCGTGTCTGTTTGACAGCCGCAACGCATGCAGGGATTCCCTGTCAGCGGATATTTACGCACGGGAGCAGGGGCCGCGTAGCCGCTTATACCCCAATAATAACCGTGCTCTTCTTGTAGAGATCCCATGCGCTAATCATGGGAAATCTAGTGTAGAAGTCGCATGCATTAAAGGGACACTGTCACCTGAATTTGGAGGGAACAATCTTCAGCCATGGAGGCGGGGTTTTGTGGTTTTTGATTCACCCTTTCCTTACCCGCTGGCTGCATGCTGGCTGCAATATTGGATTGAAGTTCATTTTCTGTCCTCCGTAGTACATGCCTGCACAAGACAATCTTGCCTTGTGCAGGCGTGTACTATGGAGGAAAGAGAATGAACTTCAATCCAATATTGCAGCCAGCATGCAGCCAGCGGGTAAGGAAAGGGTGAATCAAAAACCACAAAACCCCGCCTCCATGGCTGAAGATTGTTCCCTCCAAATTCAGGTGACAGTGTCCCTTTAAATTACTGCTGCACGGGGCCCTATGAATAAGGGGGGCCCACACCACGGGAATTAGACCTTGCCTCACTAGATTTGCTGGAGTACTTACAGGAGCTCTTTGATGGTGACTGTACTGGTGAACAGGGGCCAATGCTTCCATACAGGGAGAACTAGGGAAACAAAGACTTTCTGGCTCCATGTAAATAATAATTAGCGATTTTCAGGTCCTAAAGAACATTGTAAGCGCAGATTTCCCCTCTCAAATGGCAGAGAAATAATTTGCCCACACTAAACATGGCGCCCACAGCCTGGAGACGTAGAGCAGCTGTCAAAACGTCAGTGGGCGTGGTCACTGGAACCTTTGCCCTGGAGAGTGGGCGTGTGCTCAGTGGTTATTTAAAGGCGCCGCGCAGAGAAGGAGCTCTTGTCACCGCCGCGCCTGATTCATTCTCCGGACCTTGAACCCATCGCCGCCGCAGCCGCAGACATGTCTCCAAGGAAGTTTTTCGTGGGTGGAAACTGGAAGATGAACGGTGACAAGAAGAGTCTGGAGGAACTGATCAAAACCCTGAACGGCGCCAAGACCGACGCGGAGACAGGTGGGGGGTGGGGAAGGGGTTAATCCTTGCAGCTGCTCTTTATCCCACAATGTGCCCCCCAGATGTGGCGCCATCCAGCGGCCCCTGTGGTCTGTGCGCCCATTGTCCGGAGTGTTCCGATGTAATCGATGACCTTTAAGCGATCAGATCGGTGGTGATCAGATTGTATTGTGCAGACGAGAAGCATTGTGGGCACTGAGGAGCTTTAGATGATTGGTGCAGGGGCCCCTCCAGCTGCACCGGGGGCCCCAGACTTTGCCCCCAAGGATTTCCCCCAGTTGGACCTTTCCACGATCTATTGGTCCCGATTGTAGATCCTAAAAATAACCCTATAACTGCCAACTGCATATTCTGCATCTCCGCAAACATTCAGCAGTGAAAGGTCAAACTGAGCATCGCTGAAGGGCAGGCGCCACTATTACTGGGCCTGGTATTGATCGGATGATGGGGGGAGCATCATCCTGTAGATCTGCCGCCTGCTCAATGACACTACAACCCCCAGCATGCCCCGACTGTCGCAGGTTGCAGCATCTCCACTGTGCAGCCCAGATCCACATAGGTGTGATGGTTTATTGTAGGCTGGAGGGCGCTACAGGTGAATGGTTTAGTGGGTAGGTGCCATGCAGTGAAGGGGTTAATGCATCATCACCCAGCGCCTAACTTCCTGTGACTGGTGCAAACCGTTAACATGTTTGGTGTAAGCCCCTCCCCCATGGGCATGCTTGGTGTAAGGTGTAAGCCCCCCCCCCCCATGCACTTGCTTGGTGTAAGCCCCCCCCCCCCATGCACTTGCTTGGTGTAAGCCCCCCCCCATATACACATGCTTGGTGTAAGCCCCCCCCCCCCCATGCACTTGCTTGGTGTAAGCCCCCCCCCCCTCCCCATGCTTGGTGTAAGCCCCCCCCCCCCATGCTTGGTGTAAGCCCCCCCCCTCCCCATGCTTGGTGTAAGCCCCCCCCCCCATATACACATGCTTGGTGTAAGCCCCCCCCCCCCCATGCACTTGCTTGGTGTAAGCCCCCCCCCCCATGCACTTGCTTGGTGTAAGCCCCCCCCCATATACACATGCTTGGTGTAAGCCCCCCCCCCCCCCCCCCATATACACATGCTTGGTGTAAGCCCCCCCCCCCCCCCATGCACTTGCTTGGTGTAAGCCCCCCCCCCCTCCCCATGCTTGGTGTAAGCCCCCCCCCCCCCTCCCCATGCTTGGTGTAAGCCCCCCCCCCATGCACTTGCTTGGTGTAAGCCCCCCCCTCCCCATGCTTGGTGTAAGCCCCCCCCCCCCCCCATGCTTGGTGTAAGCCCCCCCCCTCCCCATGCTTGGTGTAAGCCCCCCCCCCCTCCCCATGCTTGGTGTAAGCCCCCCCCCCCCCCTCCCCATGCTTGGTGTAAGCCCCCCCCCCCATGCACTTGCTTGGTGTAAGCCCCCCCCCCGTGCACTTGCTTGGTGTAAGCCCCCCCCATATACACATGCTTGGTGTAAGCCCCCCCCCCCCCCCATATACACATGCTTGGTGTAAGCCCCCCCCCCCCCATGCACTTGCTTGGTGTAAGCCCCCCCCCCCCTCCCCATGCTTGGTGTAAGCCCCCCCCCTCCCCATGCTTGGTGTAAGCCCCCCCCCCCCTCCCCATGCTTGGTGTAAGCCCCCCATGCACTATCCCTGTGTGTGGTCGGTTGGCAGTGCCCCCTTGTTCGGGCCTGGACGCCTCCTCTGTCCCCATCGCTCCTGACCTGCTGTCCTTGAACAGTGATGGAGCAGGGCGATGGGCACAGAGCGACAAGTGTGCAGTGCCCGGACCACCGGCTGGGCACGCTCCGTCCCCCACATGCCAGAGCTGGGGCTTCGTTGTAACCGTGGGGGAGGGGTGACCTAAAACCCAGTGAGAGGAAACCAAGGGGCCAGAGCCGAATACCCAGGGGCGTAACTGACTGCACCCAGGCCCTGGGGGCCCAGAAGGTCTTTGTCCCATATTAGAAGCCCTTTACTGCAATATTTGGGGACCCGCTAGATCTCTTGTAGCTTGGAGTAGCGCCACTGTCAATAACCATGCACTTGACCTAGAACTACAAATCCCAGAAGATCCTGCAGAAGAACTACAAGGAGAACCCTGCAGGGCCGATACAGGGCATATACGGGGCGGCTGCATTACTGTGGTTCTTCCCCTTTGCTGCAGCCTCCTGGCTCTGTGCTCACAGGCACGTACTCGTCCTCTGCAGTGTCAGCCCTTAAAGAGACAGTACTAATGTGCCCACCGCTGGCTGCAGCCGTCTGGTTCTTCACGCTTTGAACCATTTTGCCATTTTTCGCCTCCAAGTCTCCTCTCCTCTTTGCCCCAGGGGGTTGCGGTCACAATGACGGAGGATCAGTTTGGTCCCTGGCTTTGACCTTTAACCCTTCATGCATTTGGCAGCTGAGTAGACCGACTAAAACGAGCTCTGACCTTTCGCTCTGTACTTGGTCTGATGTGAAGGTCACGACTTTTAACCTTTTCATTTGCCCAAAATAAACTGAGCGACTGTCCCAAAATAGCAGAGAGGTGGTAGGGGGCGGCGGTGAAGGGCCTGAGCTCCTCCAATATGTGCGCAGAGTGGGAACGTCCAATGATCTGGTGTCAAAACCAAATCTGATCTCTGCTTGCGGTCAGTGAATAGCAAACAATTCTATCCAAAAAGCTGCACCAATACCTGATTGTACCAAAACCCGCTGTGTGAATGCGTCCTTACCGTATTCCAGGTGCTCCTGTCAGCTGCACAGCAATGAACGCAGATTTGCCATAAAAATCGCCTTTAAAATTGAGGCTGTTGTGAATTCTGTGGCTGAGTTCACTTCTGTGGTCACAAGTGGTATTGCAGTCTCTGGGCTTCCTCCCTCAGGTGTTTTGGTGAGCTCGTTGGCTGCCTTGCTATTTAGCTCCACCTGAGTCTGTCTTCCTTGCTCCTTGTCAATGTTCCAGTGTTGGATCTGAGCTACTGCATCTTTCCTTGGGCCTGCTGCTCTGCTAGATAAGTGCTTCTAGTTTGTTTTCTGTTTTTTCTGTCCAGCTTGCTATTAACTTTTGCTGGAAGCTCTGAGAAGCAAAGGGGTGCACCGCCGTGCTGTTAGTTCGGCACGGTGGGTCTTTTTGCCCCTTTGCGTGGTTTTCGTTTTAGGGTTTTTTGTAGACTGCATAGTTCTCTTTGCTATCCTCGCTCTGTCTAGAATATCGGGCCTCACTTTGCTGAATCTATTTCATTCCTACGTTTGTCTTTTCATCTTGCTAACAGTCATTATATGTGGGGGCTGCCTATTCCTTTGGGGTATTTCTCTGAGGTAAGTCAGGCTTGTATTTCTATCTTCAGGCTAGTCAGCTCCTCAGGCAGTGCCGAGTTGCATAGGTAGTGATAGGCGCAATCCACTGCTGCTTCCAGTTGTGTGAGGATAGATCAGGTACTGCAGTCTACAGAGATTCCACGTCTCAGAGCTCGTCCTATTGTTTTTGGTTATTGCCAGATCTCTGTATGTGCGCTGATTACTGCACGCTGTGTTGCCTGATTGCCAGCCATAACAGTACAAGGAGCCCTTCAATGATTTCCAATAGAGGGAAAAAAGAAATCCTGACATCATTTTTTTTTTCTTAGCTCTGTCTTCAGTCTTTTTTTTCCCCTAGACATTAGAGTGCTTCAGGACACAGCTGTGGACATGGATATTCAGGCTCTGTGCTCCTCAATGGATAATCTCGTTGTAAATGTACAAAAGATTCAAGATACTATTGATCAGAAATCGATGCTAGAACCAAGAATTCCGATTCCTGATTTGTTTTTTGGTGACAGAACTAAGTTCCTGAGCTTCAGAAATAATTGTAAGCTATTTTTGGCCTTGAAACCTCATTCTTCTGGTAATCCTATTCAACAGGTTTTGATTATTATTTCTTTTTTGCGCGGCGACCCACAGGACTGGGCGTTTTCTCTTGCACCAGGAGATTCTGCATTGAGTAATGTTGATGCATTTTTCCAGGCGCTGGGATTGCTTTACGATGAGCCTAATTCAGTGGATCAAGCTGAGAAAAATCTGCTGGCTTTATGCCAGGGTCAGGATGATGTAGAAGTATATTGTCAGAAATTTAGAAAATGGTCAGTACTCACTCTGTGGAATGAATCTGCACTAGCGGCTTTGTTCAGAAAGGGTCTCTCTGAAGCTCTTAAGGATGTCATGGTGGGATTTCCTATGCCTGCTGGTTTGAATGAGTCTATGTCCTTGGCCATTCAGATCGGTCGTCGCTTGCGCGAGCGTAAATCTGTGCACCATCTGGCGGTATTGTCTGAGAGTAAGCCTGAGCCTATGCAGTGCGACAGGACTATGACTAAAGTAGAACGGCACGAACACAGACGTCTGAACAGACTGTGTTTCTATTGTGGTGATTCTACTCATGCTATTTCTAATTGTCCTAAACGCACTAGGCGGTTCGATAGCTCTGCCGTTATTGGTACTGTACAGTCCAAATTCCTTTTGTCCATTACCTTAATGTGCTCTTTGTCATCGTATTCTGTCATGGCGTTTGTGGATTCAGGCGCTGCCCTGAATCTGATGGATTTGGATTATGCTAAACGTTGTGGATTTTTCTTGGAGCCTTTGCGGTGTCCTATTCCGTTGAGAGGAATTGATGCTACACCTTTGGCCAAGAATAAGCCTCAGTACTGGGCCCAGCTGACCATGTGCATGGCTCCTGCACATCAGGAAGTTATTCGCTTTTTGGTACTGCATAATTTGCATGATGTGGTCGTGTTGGGGTTGCCATGGCTACAAACCCATAATCCAGTATTGGATTGGAACTCTATGTCGGTAACCAGCTGGGGTTGTCAGGGAGTACATGGTGATGTTCCATTTTTGTCTATTTCGTCATCCATTCCTTCTGACATCCCAGAGTTCTTGTCGGACTTTCAGGATGTATTTGAAGAGTCCAAGTCTGATGCCCTACCTCCGCATAGGAATTGTGATTGTGCTATCGATTTGATTCCTGGTAGTAAATTCCCTAAGGGTCGTTTATTTAATTTGTCCGTACCTGAACACACCGCTATGCGCAGTTATGTGAAGGAGTCCCTGGAGAAGGGACATATTCGCCCATCGTCGTCACCATTGGGAGCAGGGTTCTTTTTTGTAGCCAAGAAGGATGGTTCGCTAAGACCGTGTATTGATTACCGCCTTCTTAATAAGATCACTGTTAAGTTTCAGTATCCCTTGCCATTGATTTCTGACTTGTTTGCTCGGATTAAGGGGGCTAGTTGGTTTACTAAGATTGATCTTCGTGGTGCGTATAATCTGGTGAGAATCAGGCAGGGAGATGAATGGAAAACGGCATTTAATACGCCCGAGGGTCATTTTGAGTATCTGGTGATGCCGTTCGGACTTGCCAATGCTCCATCTGTTTTTCAGTCTTTTATGCATGACATTTTCCGTGAGTATCTGGATAAATTCTTGATTGTTTACTTGGATGACATTTTGATCTTCTCAGATGATTGGGAGTCTCATGTGAAGCAAGTCAGAATGGTTTTCCAGGTACTGCGTGCTAATTCCTTGTTCGTGAAGGGATCAAAGTGTCTCTTCGGTGTGCAGAAAGTTTCATTTTTGGGGTTCATCTTTTCCCCTTCTACTATCGAGATGGATCCGGTTAAGGTTCAGGCCATCCAGGATTGGACTCAGCCGACATCTCTAAAAAGTTTGCAGAAATTCCTGGGCTTTGCTAATTTTTATCGTCGCTTCATCTGTAATTTTTCTAGCATTGCCAGACCATTGACCGATTTGACCAAGAAGGGTGCTGATTTGGTTAATTGGTCTTCTGCTGCCGTGGAAGCTTTTCAGGAGTTGAAGCGTCGTTTTTGCTGTGCCCCTGTGTTGTGTCAACCTGATGTTTCTCTTCCGTTCCAGGTCGAGGTTGATGCTTCTGAGATTGGTGCAGGGGCGGTTTTGTCACAGAGAGGTTCTGGTTGCTCAGTGTTCAAACCATGTGCTTTCTTTTCCAGGAAATTTTCTGCTGCTGAGCGTAATTATGATGTGGGCAACCGAGAGTTGCTGGCCATGAAGTGGGCATTCGAGGAGTGGCGTCATTGGCTTGAGGGTGCTAAGCATCGCGTGGTGGTTTTGACTGATCATAAGAACCTTACTTATCTTGAGTCTGCCAAGCGCTTGAATCCTAGACAGGCCCGTTGGTCGTTATTTTTTGCTCGTTTTGATTTTGTGATTTCATACCTTCCGGGCTCTAAAAATGTGAAGGCGGATGCTCTGTCTAGGAGTTTTGTGCCCGACTCTCCGGGGTTATCTGAGCCGGCGAGTATCCTCAAGGAAGGAGTCATTGTGTCTGCCATCTCCCCTGATTTGCGGAGAGTGTTGCAGAAATTTCAGGCTAATAAACCTGATCGTTGTCCGGCCGAGAAACTGTTCGTCCCTGATAGGTGGACTAGTAAAGTTATCTCTGAACTTCATTGTTCGGTGCTGGCTGGTCATCCAGGAATCTTTGGTACCAGGGAGTTGGTTGCTAGATCCTTCTGGTGGCCATCTCTGTCACGGGATGTGCGTGCTTTTGTGCAGTCCTGTGGAATTTGTGCTAGGGCTAAGCCCTGCTGTTCACGTGCCAGTGGGTTGCTTTTGCCCTTGCCGGTCCCGAAGAGGCCTTGGACACATATTTCGATGGATTTCATTTCTGACCTTCCCGTTTCTCAAAAAATGTCTGTCATTTGGGTGGTCTGTGATCGCTTTTCTAAAATGGTCCATCTGGTGCCCTTGGTTAAATTGCCTTCCTCCTCTGATTTGGTGCCTTTGTTCTTCCAGCATGTGGTTCGTTTACATGGCATTCCTGAGAATATTGTTTCTGACAGAGGTTCCCAGTTTGTCTCGAGGTTCTGGCGAGCCTTTTGTGGTAGGATGGGCATTGACCTATCTTTTTCCTCGGCCTTCCATCCTCAGACTAATGGCCAGACCGAACGAACCAATCAGACCTTGGAAACATATCTGAGATGTTTTGTTTCCGCTGACCAGGATGATTGGGTGTCATTTTTGCCGTTGGCTGAGTTCGCCCTTAATAATCGGGCCAGCTCGGCTACCTTGGTCTCTCCATTTTTCTGCAATTCTGGGTTCCATCCTCGTTTCTCTTCAGGACAGGTTGAGTCTTCGGACTGTCCTGGTGTGGATTATGTGGTGGACAGGTTGCAGCAGATCTGGACTCAGGTAGTGGACAATTTGACCTTGTCCCAGGAGAAGGCTCAGCTTTTCGCTAATCGCAGACGCCGTGTGGGACCCCGACTTCGTGTTGGGGATCTGGTTTGGTTATCTTCTCGTCATATACCTATGAAGGTTTCCTCTCCTAAATTTAAACCTCGTTTTATTGGTCCGTATAGGATTTCTGAGATTCTCAATCCGGTGTCTTTTCGTCTGACCCTCCCAGACTCCTTTTCCATACATAATGTATTCCATAGGTCGTTGTTGAGGAGATACGTGGCACCTATGGTTCCATCTGTGGAGCCTCCTGCCCCTGTTTTGGTGGAGGGGGAATTGGAGTATATTGTGGAGAAGATTTTGGATTCTCGTGTCTCTAGACGGAAACTCCAGTATCTGGTCAAATGGAAGGGTTATGCTCAGGAAGATAATTCCTGGGTTTTTGCCTCTGATGTCCATGCCCCAGATCTTGTTCGTGCCTTTCATGTGGCTCATCCTGGTCGGCCTGGGGGTTCTGGTGAGGGTTCGGTGACCCCTCCTCAAGGGGGGGGTACTGTTGTGAATTCTGTGGCTGAGTTCACTTCTGTGGTCACAAGTGGTATTGCAGTCTCTGGGCTTCCTCCCTCAGGTGTTTTGGTGAGCTCGTTGGCTGCCTTGCTATTTAGCTCCACCTGAGTCTGTCTTCCTTGCTCCTTGTCAATGTTCCAGTGTTGGATCTGAGCTACTGCATCTTTCCTTGGGCCTGCTGCTCTGCTAGATAAGTGCTTCTAGTTTGTTTTCTGTTTTTTCTGTCCAGCTTGCTATTAACTTTTGCTGGAAGCTCTGAGAAGCAAAGGGGTGCACCGCCGTGCTGTTAGTTCGGCACGGTGGGTCTTTTTGCCCCTTTGCGTGGTTTTCGTTTTAGGGTTTTTTGTAGACTGCATAGTTCTCTTTGCTATCCTCGCTCTGTCTAGAATATCGGGCCTCACTTTGCTGAATCTATTTCATTCCTACGTTTGTCTTTTCATCTTGCTAACAGTCATTATATGTGGGGGCTGCCTATTCCTTTGGGGTATTTCTCTGAGGTAAGTCAGGCTTGTATTTCTATCTTCAGGCTAGTCAGCTCCTCAGGCAGTGCCGAGTTGCATAGGTAGTGATAGGCGCAATCCACTGCTGCTTACAGTTGTGTGAGGATAGATCAGGTACTGCAGTCTACAGAGATTCCACGTCTCAGAGCTCGTCCTATTGTTTTTGGTTATTGCCAGATCTCTGTATGTGCGCTGATTACTGCACGCTGTGTTGCCTGATTGCCAGCCATAACATGAGGCGCTACATTAAGGTCACAGCGGCTGATTAATAAACTAATGGAGAGCGAGTAATGGGAGCCGGACTTATTAGGACGGAGCACGTCGCAGCATCCTCATGGGGGATACATGTATGCCAGGTGTTTCATAGACCATGAATTGGGTACAGCCATTGTTTAGCAACGCCCCTTTAAGAGTCTGTGCCCCATTGGTTGCAATGTTGTCTTGCAGCTTCAGGGCTCTGGGCTTGAATCTAACCAAGGGCAACATCCACACAGGGGCAGGGTCTTTTTGGGGGGTCTTAATTGCCTAGAGACTGAGCATTTCTGTACTGTTCTGCAGAAAAGGATTGCACTATAGAAATTAAAAAATATTGTCCAGTTTTTGCAAAAAAAAAATCCCTTTTCTGATTTGCAATAGCTTTATTATGTGAATTGCTAATGTTTTCAAAATCTCTGCTTGCTGTCATTGGACAAAAAAACCCTGTTTTATATAAAGAGGGACACCCCCCCCCTTCTCCTGGCTGTGGGACGGAAACCCTAAACCCCCCCCGGACTCCTGGCCACGGGACGGACACCCCCCTCTCCTGGCCGTGGGACGGACCCCCCCTTCTTCTGGCCACGGGACGGGGACCACCGGTATCGCAGTCCTGCATTCTCACATACACAGCACAGATTTCCATCCTCTGGAGATTAGCAATAACATTTCTTATTCTATGATCACAGCAGCGGTCCTGGAAATCCTGCACAATAAGTACAGAAACTGTCAGAGCATTGGGCGTCTTTTCTCTATACAACCATTCGGCTTTATTTCAGGAGATTGGAAGACCTGATTGATGCAATAAGAAGCAGATCAATGGAATCATTAATTACCCTTTAGAGAGAATGATTGAGCCGCTCCTGTAGCTGCAGAGCTCCATTTGTCCATTACCTGCCCATCACTCCACTGAACTGTAACTTTATCGACAACTTGTTGCTGCCACTAGGTGGCAGTATATATGCAGCTCTTGCTTGTGTATAGAGCGCCACCTTGTGGTGCCATCAAGCATAAAGTAACTTTACAAGGGAAGAGGACAATGCCATGTATTAAAAGAAAATGTGATCTAATGGGTAATGTTTCTCCTTGTGGAGAGCGACAAGCCAGGCCTGGCATGTCAGAGTGAGGAGACTTATAAGCCATGCGTTCTCCTCTGGGAATACTTAAAAATAAATAAATGGGGCACTGTTCATAGAGAACTCTCCTTGGACCAGTAAGGGCACGTTTAGGGTACAGATAGGGCTCCTGTGCATGGTGCGCTGTCACCCCCTGCTGGTGATGTGCAGCCTGCAAGCACCATCCTTGTATAAATGATTCATTATACTTAGTGCAGACCCTTAATGAACAATTACAATGTGACATTGCATCTTTTCCCTCCATGAAACCTTACATTTTACATGTGGTCGCAGTTCTCTTCCTTATTTCACTTTCACACGTGTCCATAGGAGTTAGTTAGCATGTAAAGTACATTGGCAAACAGCACCCCGCACCTCAGCACCCCCCGCATCTCGGCACCCCCCACACCTCTGCTTCCTTCGAAGCTGGATTTTAGGTCCTCTGGGGGAGACTTGTTTTGCATATGGGTGCACTTCCCCTGCCCACGGCACCTTACTATGGAGTCAGTTGCTCAATGTGCAGCCATTCGGATGCATCGTGTACTTCTATAGGTGCTGTAGTTAAAGGTGCATTCTCCTTTAAGATCATTAGGGAGTTGCTATTTATGCAATTCTCTAACAGACTTCCTTTTTGCTGCAGGAGGTCGGTATAGTTGGATGATCTGATGGCTGCAGCTTCGTACTGGGTTATAATATTGCAAGTCGGGGAAAAAATCTTGTTCTTGCACATTGTGACGAGGCACCATGCTACCTCCAACCTCGCAGCCGGGGAGCGGACGGCTCCTTGACTGATATTAGTAAGACATGGGACCCTGCGCGGAGCAGCTGGCCGTGCAGAGGAGCTGGCACCTGTTGTCCCACCTCATGTCACCCCGGTGGATAGGTCAGCGCCGGGAATGTCGGGATAGTTTTACAGTAAACTTTCCAAACTGTATTTGCAGAAAGTGCAGAAGGCATACAGATCTAGAATTCTCCTTAGTGGGTGAAGATCCAGACTTCTAGAATTCTCCTTATTGTTATCTTCTATGTCTTTCCCTCTTAAAGGCAAATCTACCGACCTCCGCGTCTGACATACTGCGGCTGATCCACATCCTTCACAATTCAGTTCACCAAGGGTTCATGCACACACGGTGGATTTGATGCATATTTGCCACAGTAAAATCCATATGTTGCATCCGGATTTGTCACAAATTTCACCCAATGATTTCTAAAGCGGTGAAACTGTGACAAAAACCATCAGACTTAACCTGCTGCCGATTTACAAATGAAACGTTGAAAATATCTGGAGAAAAGATGTCGTCAACTTGTCTGCACCGGATTTTCTGCAAGTAAATTTGTGCAAAAAATTAGAACAGGGTACAGCCGGGACCAGCTGCTTCGAAAGCATCACCAAACCAGGGATTCAAGCTTCAGGAGGCTAATTTGCATATTCCAGGTGCCTTCTGGGAGAAGCGAAGTCTCCCTAAGCTAGAAGATCGTTGGGTACAGCCGGGACCAGCTGCTTCGAAAGCATCACCAAACCAGGGATTCAAGCTTCAGGAGGCTAATTTGCATATTCCAGGTGCCTTCTGGGAGAAGCGAAGTCTCCCTAAGCTAGAAGATCGTTGGGTACAGCCGGGACCAGCTGCTTCGAAAGCATCACCAAACCAGGGATTCAAGCTTCAGGAGGCTAATTTGCATATTCCAGGTGCCTTCTGGGAGAAGCGAAGTCTCTCTAAGCTAGAAGATCGTTGGGTACAGCCGGGACCAGCTGCTTCGAAAGCATCACCAAACCAGGGATTCAAGCTTCAGGAGGCTAATTTGCATATTCCAGGTGCCTTCTGGGAGAAGCGAAGTCTCCCTAAGCTAGAAGATCGTTGGGTACAGCCGGGACCAGCTGCTTCGAAAGCATCACCAAACCAGGGATTCAAGCTTCAGGAGGCTAATTTGCATATTCCAGGTGCCTTCTGGGAGAAGCGAAGTCTCCCTAAGCTAGAAGATCGTTGGGTACAGCCGGGACCAGCTGCTTCGAAAGCATCACCAAACCAGGGATTCAAGCTTCAGGAGGCTAATTTGCATATTCCAGGTGCCTTCTGGGAGAAGCGAAGTCTCCCTAAGCTAGAAGATCGTTGGGTACAGCCGGGACCAGCTGCTTCGAAAGCATCACCAAATTTTTGCCTGTAGGACATTATTGCAAGAGAGCTTGGCTGAGTAGATTACACAAGAAGGAAAAACACAGCAAGTCAGCAGGATCTAGGAGCAACATGGCAGATGTGACAACCTACATGGTGAGCTGCAGCATGTGCTACATGTTCACAGATCGACCAGAAGAAGAATCCAATTTCACCTGTCAGAAGTGTAGACTAGTGGCCCTTTTAGAAGAAAAGGTGCGGGGTCTGGAAGAAAGAATAGCAACTTTGAAACTCATCAAAGAGAATGAAGACTTTCTAGACAGAACAGAAGCATCTCTACTGGTCACAGAAGGTGCAAAAAGTGTCAGAGAACCTCCAAAAGCAGATGAGTGGAAGCATGTGACCAAAAGAAGCAAGAAGACCATGGAGAAATCACCAACCACACAACTGAAGAACCGATATCAAATCTTTGTAGAGGATGAAGATGGCACACCTAAGAATGAAGCAATACCAGCAAGCAAAAAAGAAAAGGGCACACAGCAACAAGTGACAGCAAAAAGTACAGCCAAGAAGCAACGAAGAGTGGTGGTGGTGGGAGACTCACTACTGAGAGGCACAGAAGCAGCCATCTGCAGACCGGACATAACTGCAAGAGAAGTATGCTGCCTTCCAGGTGCGATGATCAAGGATGTGACCGATAGGATACCAAAGCTCTTCAGCTCCAAGGACGTCCACCCATTTCTTCTGATACATGTTGGCACCAATGACACGGCAAGGAAGGACCTACCGACAATCTGCAAGGACTTTGAAGAGTTGGGGAAGAAAGTAAAGGAACTGGATGCACAGGTAGTTTTTTCTTCTATCCTTCCAGTAGATGGGCATGGCACCAGGAGATGGAACAGGATCCTTGATGCAAACAACTGGCTAAGACGATGGTGCAGACAACAAGGATTCGGATTCCTGGACCACGGTGTGAATTACTTGTACGATGGACTCCTCGCCAGAGACGGACTACACCTCAACAAACCTGGGAAACACACATTCGCCAGAAGACTCGCTACACTCATCAGGAGGGCGTTAAACTAGAAGAAGAGGGGACGGGAAGAAAAACATTAGACTCGAACAAAGACGACCCAGGAAAACATACTCAGAAGGGAGGTAAGAACATTTCTAAAACAATCCACAGCGAGGAGATTGGAACAAAACAAAATCCTCTAAACTGCATGCTCGCAAACGCCAGAAGCCTGACAAACAAGATGGAAGAACTAGAAGCAGAAATATCTACAGGTAACTTTGACATAGTGGGAATAACCGAGACATGGTTAGATGAAAGCTATGACTGGGCAGTTAACTTACAGGGTTACAGTCTGTTTAGAAAGGATCGTAAAAATCGGAGAGGAGGAGGGGTTTGTCTCTATGTAAAGTCTTGTCTAAAGTCCACTTTAAGGGAGGATATTAGCGAAGGGAATGAGGATGTCGAGTCCATATGGGTTGAAATTCATGGAGGGAAAAATGGTAACAAAATTCTCATTGGGGTCTGTTACAAACCCCCAAATATAACAGAAAGCATGGAAAGTCTACTTCTAAAGCAGATAGATGAAGCTGCAACCCATAATGAGGTCCTGGTTATGGGGGACTTTAACTACCCGGATATTAACTGGGAAACAGAAACCTGTGAAACCCATAAAGGCAACAGGTTTCTGCTAATAACCAAGAAAAATTATCTTTCACAATTGGTGCAGAATCCAACCAGAGGAGCAGCACTTTTAGACCTAATACTATCTAATAGACCTGACAGAATAACAAATCTGCAGGTGGTCGGGCATCTAGGAAATAGCGACCACAATATTGTACAGTTTCACCTGTCTTTCACTAGGGGGACTTGTCAGGGAGTCACAAAAACACTGAACTTTAGGAAGGCAAAGTTTGAACAGCTTAGAGATGCCCTTAATCTGGTAGACTGGGACAATATCCTCAGAAATGAGAATACAGATAATAAATGGGAAATGTTTAAGAACATCCTAAATAGGCAGTGTAAGCGGTTTATACCTTGTGGGAATAAAAGGACTAGAAATAGGAAAAACCCAATGTGGCTAAACAAAGAAGTAAGACAGGCAATTAACAGTAAAAAGAAAGCATTTGCACTACTAAAGCAGGATGGCACCATTGAAGCTCTAAAAAACTATAGGGAGAAAAATACTTTATCTAAAAAACTAATTAAAGCTGCCAAAAAGGAAACAGAGAAGCACATTGCTAAGGAGAGTAAAACTAATCCCAAACTGTTCTTCAACTATATCAATAGTAAAAGAATAAAAACTGAAAATGTAGGCCCCTTAAAAAATAGTGAGGAAAGAATGGTTGTAGATGACGAGGAAAAAGCTAACATATTAAACACCTTCTTCTCCACGGTATTCACGGTGGAAAATGAAATGCTAGGTGAAATCCCAAGAAACAATGAAAACCCTATATTAAGAGTCACCAATCTAACCCAAGAAGAGGTGCGAAACCGGCTAAATAAGATTAAAATAGATAAATCTCCGGGTCCGGATGGCATACACCCACGAGTACTAAGAGAACTAAGTAATGTAATAGATAAACCATTATTTCTTATTTTTAGTGACTCTATAGCGACAGGGTCTGTTCCGCAGGACTGGCGCATAGCAAATGTGGTGCCAATATTCAAAAAGGGCTCTAAAAGTGAACCTGGAAATTATAGGCCAGTAAGTCTAACCTCTATTGTTGGTAAAATATTTGAAGGGTTTCTGAGGGATGTTATTCTGGATTATCTCAATGAGAATAACTGTTTAACTCCATATCAGCATGGGTTTATGAGAAATCGCTCCTGTCAAACCAATCTAATCAGTTTTTATGAAGAGGTAAGCTATAGGCTGGACCACGGTGAGTCATTGGACGTGGTATATCTCGATTTTTCCAAAGCGTTTGATACCGTGCCGCACAAGAGGTTGGTACACAAAATGAGAATGCTTGGTCTGGGGGAAAATGTGTGTAAATGGGTTAGTAACTGGCTTAGTGATAGAAAGCAGAGGGTGGTTATAAATGGTATAGTCTCTAACTGGGTCGCTGTGACCAGTGGGGTACCGCAGGGGTCAGTATTGGGACCTGTTCTCTTCAACATATTCATTAATGATCTGGTAGAAGGTTTACACAGTAAAATATCGATATTTGCAGATGATACAAAACTATGTAAAGCAGTTAATACAAGAGAAGATAGTATTCTGCTACAGATGGATCTGGATAAGTTGGAAACTTGGGCTGAAAGGTGGCAGATGAGGTTTAACAATGATAAATGTAAGGTTATACACATGGGAAGAGGGAATCAATATCACCATTACACACTGAACGGGAAACCACTGGGTAAATCTGACAGGGAGAAGGACTTGGGGATTCTAGTTAATGATAAACTTACCTGGAGCAGCCAGTGCCAGGCAGCAGCTGCCAAGGCAAACAGGATCATGGGGTGCATTAAAAGAGGTCTGGATACACATGATGAGAGCATTATACTGCCTCTGTACAAATCCCTAGTTAGACCGCACATGGAGTACTGTGTCCAGTTTTGGGCACCGGTGCTCAGGAAGGATATAATGGAACTAGAGAGAGTACAAAGGAGGGCAACAAAATTAATAAAGGGGATGGGAGAACTACAATACCCAGATAGATTAGCGAAATTAGGATTATTTAGTCTAGAAAAAAGACGACTGAGGGGCGATCTAATAACCATGTATAAGTATATAAGGGGACAATACAAATATCTCGCTGAGGATCTGTTTATACCAAGGAAGGTGACGGGCACAAGGGGGCATTCTTTGCGTCTGGAGGAGAGAAGGTTTTTCCACCAACATAGAAGAGGATTCTTTACTGTTAGGGCAGTGAGAATCTGGAATTGCTTGCCTGAGGAGGTGGTGATGGCGAACTCAGTCGAGGGGTTCAAGAGAGGCCTGGATGTCTTCCTGGAGCAGAACAATATTGTATCATACAATTATTAGGTTCTGTAGAAGGACGTAGATCTGGGGATTTATTATGATGGAATATAGGCTGAACTGGATGGACAAATGTCTTTTTTCGGCCTTACTAACTATGTTACTATGTAGAACTAAATGTGCACCGTGTGAATTTACCCTTAATTAAAAATATTCTGCAAATACTGGAGTGTTGGCAGAAAAATCCTGCTTTAAAATATGTGCGCATTTGGTGCATTTTTTTTTCCCATTCATTTTGAATAGGTGATTAAAAAAAAGTGACATGCTGCAGATTGAAGCTGCGTATCTACACTGATGCGCTGCAGTTTGTTACTCCCTCTGCAGACATGTAAGCTTACCGCCCCATCTACACTACCACACTGTTCAGCCTGTGATCTGCCCTCTCTGAAGACTTGGATGCTTTCCTTCCTCTCCACACTGTGATCTGTGTACACAACCTCTTCTTCATTGCTGCCATTTTTTAATGGGTAGATATGGCACAAACACAGCCAGGAGTAGTGATAAAGTGACAGTTATGGGCGGAATATCCAAAATGATCAATCTGATTGTGGGGCCGTCATTGATGAGGTTAATGGAGTCCTCATAGAAGAAGATTGGAGTGGAGGTCTGAGAACCTTATTCTCCAGCCTGTGCTGCAGGGTCATGGTAAGGTCACAGGGTGTGAGGTCAAGCTGACAGCTGTCAATTCATCATACGCCTGAAAACTGTTTGGGTACTATATTGGATGTTTTGTGTTCTCTTTTAATTGCATATGAAAGCCTCTTAAAGTAAAATGGTTCCTTTCTTTCCAGAGGTTGTCTGCGGCGCCCCCTCCATTTACCTGGACTTTGCCCGGCAGAAGCTTGACGCCAAATTTGCAGTAGCCGCACAGAATTGTTATAAAGTGTCTAAGGGAGCGTTCACCGGAGAGATCAGGTGCAGATGTCGATATGACCCCTCCATGCACTGTGTAGGGTGCTGCACCCAGTCTATAACATGGTCTTCTCTTCTAGCCCTGCCATGATCAAAGACATCGGCGTCACCTGGGTGATCTTGGGACATTCCGAAAGGCGACATGTTTTCGGGGAATCTGATGAGGTGAGATCCTCACCCAGTGATTCTCTTGCGGTCCCCTAAATGCACATTCATGAATCAGATGTGATTCCTTGCTGGTTTTCTCCCTGTTTGACTTTTTTTTTTTTTTTTTTGTTCATCTCCCATTTGCAACGAGGGTCGGTGGATTTTTGCAGATTTGAGTCTATTTTGCATTTTGTGCTCCACAGCTAATCGGCCAGAAGGTGGCGCACGCTCTGTCTGAGAACGTCGGGGTGATCGCCTGTATCGGAGAGAAGCTGGATCAGCGCGAGGCTGGAATTACAGAGAAGGTCGTCTTTGAGCAGACGAAGTTCATCGCGGGTGGGTGTCCTGCACGTTCAGGGTCCCTACGTTTTACCCCTCTGTGCGTGTCAGTAGGGTCCGTTGGTGTATCCTCACCCACCCCCTGCAGACTGTGAGCCCTCGCGGGCAGGGTCCTCCCTCCTTATGTACTCGTGTGCCTTGTTATCTGCTCATGTTTAATGTATTTGTCTATATTTGCCCCGTATTCACATGTAAAGCGCCACGGAATAAATGGCGCTATAAAAATGTATAATAATAATAATAATAATGCATGTGTGAGTAGCCCCCAGGATGCACATGATTACAGCTTCCCTCCATTGCTGGGGACTGCACGTCTGTGTGATGTAGTACTGCTGCTCGGTTGGGACGTCCACTTCTCCCGCACTGACGATCGATGTTATCCCTTCTCCCCGGCAGATAATGTAAAGGACTGGAGCAAGGTTGTCCTGGCGTATGAACCCGTCTGGGCCATCGGTACTGGAAAGACTGCAACACCCCAACAAGTGAGTACCTCTCTCCCCCCCCCCCCCCCCCCAGAAAAGGCAGGATCCCCACTCCATCAATGGGTAAAGATGTCTGAAAGAGAAACGGTTGGGTCATCCGGGGTTATTGGGTCAGGAGGCCAAAATGTCTGACAAGCAGGTAGATGATCACTAGAACTACGCGCAGTATCGGGGTGACAGGTAGGAGATGTTATCTGTGCCATTGTGGCTCTTGTCTTGGTGGCTGGGGGTCTTCCAGCTTAGGCTACGTTCACATTTGCGTTGTTAACGCTGCGTTTTGTGACGCATGCGTTCATTTTTATAGCGCAAAAAAATGCAACAAGCCGCGTCCTCTGCGCCCTGACGCTTGCGCCAAAAAAACGCATGCGTCACAAAACGCATGTCCATGCGCCCCCCATGTTAAATATAGGGGCGCATGGCGCATGTGTCGCCGCGGTTGAGCCCGACGCACCGCAAATGTGAACGTAGCCTAAGCCAAATAGACGAAAGAATGCTGAATCTGCTTGCTGTATATGAATAGTGTCGGGGGTGAGGCTACAGGAGGAGCAGCGCTAACACTCGCACCAGTGCCCAGACCACCTAAGACCCCAGTATTATAATGGCACGTTATGCTCATATGTCATGTGACATTAAACTCCCGTTTTTTTTAATTAATATCATTTCCCCTCCCCTGACAGTTCCCGTAATATGACAATCGCATTATAGAGCGTCCGTCACGTTTTTAATCTGTGTTTCTCCAGGCTCAGGAGGTTCACATAAAGCTCCGCGAGTGGCTAAAGAGCAACGTCTCTGAACAGGTCGCCCAGTCAGTCCGCATCATATATGGAGGTAATCGCCAGAAAACTACTTGTCCTGTTACTAAACTGGTAGTGGGGTGATTAACAGCAAGCATTGCTGACTGTTTCCAGCATCTACTAGCAGAATAGTGAGTGCAGCTCTGGGGTATAATACATGATGTAACTCAGGATCAGTAATGTAATGTATGTACACAGTGACTGCACCAGCAGAATAGTGAGTGCAGCTCTGGGGTATAATACAGGATGTAACTCAGGATCAGTAATGTATGTACACAGTGACTGCACCAGCAGAATAGTGAGTGCAGCTCTGGAGTATAATACATGATGTAACTCAGGATCAGTAATGTAATGTATGTACACAGTGACTGCACCAGCAGAATAGTGAGTGCAGCTCTGGGGTATAATACAGGATGTAACTCAGGATCAGTAATGTATGTACACAGTGACTGCACCAGCAGAATAGTGAGTGCAGCTCTGGGGTATAATACAGGATGTAACTCAGGATCAGTAATGTATGTACACAGTGACTGCACCAGCAGAATAGTGAGTGCAGCTCTGGGGTATAATACAGGATGTAACTCAGGATCAGTAATGTATGTACACAGAGACTGCCCCAGCAGAATAGTGAGTGCAGCTCTGGAGTATAATACAGGATGTAACTCAGGATCAGTAATGTATGTACACAGAGACTGCCCCAGCAGAATAGTGAGTGCAGCTCTGGAGTATAATACAGGATGTAACTCAGGATCAGGAATGTAATGTATGTACACAGTGACTGCACCAGCAGAATAGTGATTGCAGCTCTGGAGTATAATACAGGATGCATATTATATTACTGTTGGCACTGTATGACTATCAGATGCTTATGGTGGGGCCTAGTAATAAATGCATAGTCTTTAATAGTCTGTTAAAATATTTAATATGATAAACTTGCATTTTCTGGTGTAAAATTGGCTAAAATTCATTACACAATATTTTGTAATGAATTTAGCATTTCTCAGACTGTCCATGTAAACGAGTAAAAAGGTGGTTCGCCAAAATTTGCCATTTTTTCTACACCACTTAATCTAATAAACATACCCGATGGATAAGGGCATGAGGAAACCAATCCACGAGGCCCTGTGTGGTGTAATGGCTCCCAATCTGTGTATACAGTTGCTGTGTCTGTATATTTCTACACTTGCATTATGGAGCTGTATTTTCGGTTTCACCGCCTCTGCTGCTTTCTCACTGAATTCATCTGTGTTTAGGGTCAGTGACCGGCGGTACCTGCAAGGAGCTGGCATCCCAGCCCGATATTGACGGCTTCCTGGTCGGGGGGGCATCCCTGAAGCCTGAATTCATTGAAATCATCAATGCGAAGTGTTAATGCGTCCTGTCTGCCTACGATTCCCATCACATTAACGGTTTAGCAGTGCTGTGCGTCTCTCATGTAAATGTCCAGTAGTCCTTGGTGTGAGCCGCCTCTTCCCGGGAGCTCGATCTGTAATAAAATGTCGAAATTTCTGTCTGCTGTCTGTTCTGTTTTTCTCGCTGGAATAATCAAACTGTAAAATCTTTCTAATAATGGGAAAGAAGATCCTTGATGATGAAATGGTGCCTCGTGTTCTTCTGTCCCGTCCTCCCCCAGTGCCAGCTGATGTGTTTACATGTAGACATGATCCGGTGCAGTTCCCTAAGGACAGATAAAGGGCGACCTCCCTCCCAGACCCCGACTCCTTGATGGAACATCGAGCAGATATCTGCCTCGGAGGTCTCGGAGCACGGTGGTGGTATATGAGCAGATATCTGCCTCGGAGGTCTCGGAGCACGGTGGTGGTATATGAGCAGATATCTGTCTCGGAGCACGGTAGTGGTATATGAGCAGATATCTGTCTCGGAGCATGGTAGTGGTATATGAGCAGATATCTGTCTCAGAGGTCTTGGAGCACGGTGGGTGGTGGTGTACGAGCAGATATCTGCCTTGGAGGTCTCGGCGCACGGTGGTGGTGTACGAGCAGATATCTGCCTCAGAGGTCTTGGAGCACAGTGGTGGTATATGAGCAGATATCTGTCTCAGGTCTCGGAGCACGGTGGTGTTGTACGAGCAGATATCTGGCTCGGAGGTCTCTGAGCATGGTGGTGAAGTACGAGCAGATATCTGTCTCAGAGGTCTCGGAGCACGGTGGGTGGTGGTGTACGAGCAGATATCTGCCTTGGAGGTCTCGGAGCACGGTGGTGGTGTACGAGCCGATGTCTGCCTCGGAGGTCTCGGAGCACGGTGGTGGTATATGAGCAGATATCTGCCTCAGAGGTCTCAGAGCACGGTGGTGGAGTACGAGCAGATATCTGCCTCGGAGGTCTCGGAGCACGGTGGTGGTATATGAGCAGATATTTGTCTCAGAGGTCTCGGAGCACGGTGGTGGTGTACGAGCATATATCTGCCTCGGAGGTCTCGGAGCACGGTGGTTGAGTACGAGCAGATATCTGCCTCGGAGGTCTCGGAGCATGGTGGTGGAGTACGAGCAGATATCTGCCTCGGAGGTCTCGGAGCACGGTGGTGGTATATGAGCAGATATTTGTCTCAGAGGTCTCGGAGCACGGTGGTGGTGTACGAGCATATATCTGCCTCGGAGGTCTCGGAGCACGGTGGTTGAGTACGAGCAGATATCTGCCTCGGAGGTCTCGGAGCATGGTGGTGGAGTACGAGCAGATATCTGCCTCGGAGGTCTCGGAGCACGGTGGTGGTATATGAGCAGATATTTGTCTCAGAGGTCTCGGAGCACGGTGGTGGTGTACGAGCATATATCTGCCTCGGAGGTCTCGGAGCACGGTGGTGGTGTGCGAGCAGATATCTGCCTCGGAGGTCTCGGAGCACGGTGGTGGTGTACGAGCAGATGTCTGCCTCGGAGGTCTCGGAGCACGGTGGTGGTATATGAGCAGATATCTGCCTCGGAGGTCTCAGAGCACGGTGGTGGTATATGAGCAGATATCTGTCTCAGAGGTCTCGGAGCACGGTGGTGGAGTACGAGCAGATATCTGCCTCGGAGGTCTCGGAGCACGGTGGTGGTATATGAGCAGATATTTGTCTCAGAGGTCTCGGAGCACGGTGGTGGTGTACGAGCAGCAGCTCCTGGTAATATTACACAGATGTTATTCAATCCACACTATATACTCTTGCTCTTTACGCTCCCGGCTCTCGCTTCACCTATAACTTCTCAGCCAAAATGACGCTTGTGCTGATCGACATTGTGACTACCGCTCTCCGCCTGCCTCTCCTGTGCGTAGCATGGGGGTCTGTCACATGTGTTCTGTGTAGCATGGGGGGGGGGGGGGGGGTGTGCCTCATGCTCTTCTCTTCCTTACATGCATAGCTTGGGGGAATGTCACGTGCTCTTCCTCCCCTTCTGTGTGTTGTGTGGGGGGTCCTGTTGTGTGCACTCTTCTTGCCTTTCTACGTGTAGCACGGGGTACTCTCCCTTTCTCACTGCTTCTTCTGCCTGTAGCATGGGGTTCTTTCCCATGCCCCTCTGTGTAGTGTAGGGGTCAGTCGCTTTCACCCTGCCCCTCTGTGCGTAGCATGGGGGGGTCTGTTGAATGCTCTTGTTTTCCCTCCATGTGTAGTGTTGGAGTCTGTCACACATTCTTTCTGTGCGGGGAGGTCTGTGGCGCTCTCCTGGTCCCTCCATGTGTAATGTGCGGGGTCCTGTCACTCTTAATGCCTTTACACCTGTAGCATGGGGCCGCTCTCCCTGCTCCGCCTCCTTCCACCTGTAGCGCGGGGCCTCTCCCTGCTCCTTGTGCCTGTAGTGTGATGGTCCTCTCTCCCTGCTCCTTGTGCCTGTAGCGTGGTGGTGCTCTCTCTCCCTGCTCCTTCCGCCTGGAGCGTCGTGGTCCTTTCTCCCTGCTCCTTGTGCCTGTAGCGTGGTGGGCCTCTCTCCCTGCTCCTTTTGCCTGTAGCGTGGTGGTCCTTTCCCTGCTCCTTCCGCCTGGAGCATGGTGGTCCCCTCTCTCCCTGCTCCTTGTGCCTGTAGCGTGGTGGTCCTCTCTCTCCCTGCTCCTTCCGCCTGGAGCGTCGTGGTCCTTTCTCCCTGCTCCTTGTGCCTGTAGCGTGGTGGTCCCCTCTCCCTGCTCCTTTCGCCTGTAGCGTGGTGGGCCTCTCTCCCTGCTCCTTTTGCCTGTAGCGTGGTGGTCCTTTCCCTGCTCCTTCCGCCTGGAGCATGGTGGTCCCCTCTCTCCCTGCTCCTTGTGCCTGTAGCGTGGTGGTCCTCTCTCTCCCTGCTCCTTCCGCCTGGAGCGTCGTGGTCCTTTCTCCCTGCTCCTTGTGCCTGTAGCGTGGTGGTCCTCTCTCCCTGCTCCTTTCGCCTGTAGCGTGGTGGTCCTCTCTCCCTGCTCCTTGTGCCTGTAGCGTGGTGGTCCCCTCTCCCTGCTCCTTTCGCCTGTAGCGTGGTGGGCCTCTCTCCCTGCTCCTTTTGCCTGTAGCGTGGTGGTCCTTTCCCTGCTCCTTCCGCCTGGAGCATGGTGGTCCCCTCTCTCCCTGCTCCTTGTGCCTGTAGCGTGGTGGTCCTCTCTCTCCCTGCTCCTTCCGCCTGGAGCGTCGTGGTCCTTTCTCCCTGCTCCTTGTGCCTGGAGCGTGGTGGTCCCCTCTCCCTGCTCCTTTCGCCTGTAGCGTGGTGGTCCTCTCTCCCTGCTCCTTGTGCCGGGAGCAGGATAGTTCTCTCTCTACCTGATTCTTCCGCCTGGAGCGCAGGGGTCTTCTCCCTGCCCCTCCGTACATAGTGCGGGGTTCTGTCGCACGCTCTCCATGCCTATCCAAGCCAGCATTTTATATTACCTTCATAAATAGGGTTCTGACTTTCTCACCTCGTGAGAGGCTGACATTTCAATGACTATAACATTAGTTAGTTTCACATCTGCTCCTTGGGGTTTTGCCCTCCCCTTGAATCATGGCTGTAGCGTTTTGGGTATGTTGCTCTTTACGTGACAGTTTCACATTTCCTTGATATTTATAACTGCGGGATCCAACTCTGTGTTGGTGACAGATGTAGCAGTGCTCAGTAAAATGTGAATTCTTGCTAAAATGTGTGTAAAATACTGAGTCACAAGCGCTGTATCTGAGTGTACCCCAAAGCTGGCCATCCCTGCCCACAATCTGAAGGTTGGGAGGAGGCTGCAGTCTGGACGCCATATGGGGTTAAAAACAGGACACACATGTCGAACCAGAGAGCGAATCCCCAGCCATTGTAGCATTTATTTATTTTTATACTTTAGTGCCTGTATTGTGCCATCTTGTACCTCAGCAGGTTATTTGGTTTTACTTCCTTTCTCTGCCTCCATTTCTTCCCATTTGTGACAAGAATCAGAAATTCTAAAGTGGAGACTGCAGGGCCGGAGCGGTGGTCCTTTGGGAGAGACTGGTTGCTATGGATACGACTTAACATCTACATATAAGCCCTACATGTGTGGTTGCCGGGTAGCTTGTCCTTGGCAACCTGTCTGCCTCAGATCGCTCCTGTCATCGGCTGCCTACAGACCGTTGCTATAGAAGCCCCCTGACATGTTAAGAGCATGCTGGGAGGAGATGACTTGTCATCCCAGTATGCCTGCTCATCCCTGGTGACACCGCACTGGTTTAGGTGATGCAGTTTTCAAGGCCACTTTTATTTTCTGGCTGACCTATTACTAAACCCGGCCATACAGGTGTAACGGATGACTACCCCCTTCCAGATTTGTCCCTTAACCAGTTCAAGACCAGGAGAGAGATAGATATATACTGTGTGTGTATATATGTATATATACACACTGTGCAGAATTATTAGGCAAGTTGTATTTTGATCACATGATACTTTTTATACATGTTGTCCTACTCCAAGCTGTTGAGGCTGAGAGCCAACTACCAATTAAGTAAATCAGGTGATTTGCATCTCTGTAATGAGGAGGGGTGTTGTCTAATGACATCAAAACCCTATATAAGGTGTGCTTAATTATTAGGCAACTTCCTTTCCTTTGGCAAAATGGGTCAGAAGAGAGATTTGACGGCTCTGAAAAGTCCAAAGTTGTGAGATGTCTTGCAGAGAAATGCAGCAGTCTTGAAATTACCAAACTTTTGAAACGTGATCACCGAACAATCAAGTGTTTCATGGCAAATAGCCAACAGGGCAAAAAATGCGCATGAATTGAGGTAAATCAAGCGTGAAGCTGCCAAGATGCCATTTGCCACCAGTTTTGCCGTATTTCAGAGCTGCAACGTTACTGGAGTAACAAAAAGCACAAGGTGTGCGATACTCAGGGACATGGCCAAGGGAAGGAAGGCTGGAAAACGACCACCTATGAACAAGAAACATGAGATAAAACGTCAAGACTGGGCCAAGAAATATCTTAAGACTGACTTTTCAAAGGTTTTCTGGACTGATGAAATGAGTGACTCTTGATGGGCCAGAGGCTGGATCAGTAAAGGGCAGAGAGCTCCATTCCGACTCGGATACCAGCAAGGTGGAGGTGGGGACTGGTATGGGCTGGGATCATCAAAGATGGACTTTTGGGACCTTTTCGGGTTGAGGATGGAGTGAAGCTCGACTCCCAGACCTACTGCCAGTTTCTGGAAGACAACTTCTTCAAGCAGTGGTACAGGAAGAAGTCGGTATCGTTCAAGAAAAACATGATTTTCATGCAGGACAATGTTCCATCACATGCCTCCAACTACTCCACAGCGTCGCTGGCCAGTAAAGGTCTCAAAGAAGAAAAAATAATGACATGGCCCCCTTGTTCACCTGATCTGAACCCTATAGAGAACCTGTGGTCCCTCATAAAATATGAGATCTACAGGGAGGGAGAACAGTCCACCTCTCGGAGCAGTGTCTGGAGGCTGTGGTGGCTGCTGCACGCAATGTTCATCGTAAACAGATCAAGCAAATGACAGAATCTATGGATGGAGGCTGCTGAGTGTCATCATAAAGAAAGGGGGCTATATTGGTCACTAAGCTTTTGGGGTTTTGTTTTTGCATGTCAGAAATGCTTATTTCTAAGTTTTGTGCAGTTATATTGGTTTACCTGGTGAAAATAAACAAGTGAGATGGGAATATATTTGGTTTTTATTAAGTTGCCTAATAATTCTGCACAGTAATAGTTACCTGCACAAACAGATATCCTCCTAAGAGCCAAATCTAAAAAAAAAAACACTCCAACTTCCAAAAATATTAAGCTTTGATATTTGAGTCTTTTGGGTTGATTGAGAACATAGTTGTTGATCAATAATAAAAATAATCGTCTAAAATTCAACTTGCTTAATAGTTCTGCATACAGTGTATATAATATATATATATATATTCAATAAAAGTTGCAGCTGAACCGCGCATAAAGGGACCAAAACCACATAAACAATATATAACAAGAAATAAAGCAAATAAGCACACACTCGTACAGCCACTAGAACTGACAACTGGGTGGCTACTAGAGGCTGGACGGAACCACCCGAGAAGCGGACAGAGGGATCCACCCAGGGCCGCTGTGTAGGAGCGACTCAATACCTGCACTGATAGTGCGGTGGGCCCCCTACCAGATATAAAGTATAAAATGGTAAATGTAAAATGAAAACACAACTGTGTAAAGATAGCGGACTTACCAAAACATAGATGCCGCAGCGTCAGCAGAAGAGGCAAACATGTAGTTCTACGGTAAGGAGCCCAGAACCACGTGGATGGAGCACCGTGCAGGCCAGCAAACCTGGAGGGGCTACGGCGCTGCGTTGCGCCGAGAGGTGGATGTGACAATGAATGAATGCACGTGGGTGCTGTGCAGGGAAGCCCTGATGCAGGAAAGGGCTGAACGCACAGGCGGACCTGCAGGGGAGCGGGCACAGAATCGCTGTGTAGTAGCTGCGTAGAGCCAGGGAATGCCCCGGCCGGTGGCGTCCCTGGATACGAGCAGGGGGAAGATGGCCGACAGAAGACTCAGCGTGTGACGTCACAGCTACGGAGCGGTACTGGGACCAGAATTAACCAACGCGTTTCGGAGGCACTGCGTCCTCCTTCGTCAGGGTTACCGGTCCCTGGGTGCTCAGATGATTTATGTAGGAGCCCTGTGGGCCAACCCCCCAGAAACGAACCGCCCCCACCCCAATGATATGGACTGCCCATATATGAGAGCAGAATGTAAAAGTATGGTGCCAAACAGCCCCCACTTAACCCAATGAAACCAAGCCCCCCTGGAGGTAACGAAAAAGGGGATAATTCAATAGTGGATAGATACATAGTAAATAAATAAATAAATAATGCGATTAATACAAATGATCGTAGCAACGTGTGGGTGTACTCAATGGATGCTGTATACTGGAGGGGCAGAGAGAAAAACACTATTCACAAATAAATAAATATAATGAAATAAAATAGCTTTTAATAAATAGACTAAAAAATACAAAATAGTATAATATAAGATAAAAATGGAAATGTTAGGAAATAAATATGAGATAATAAAAAATGCAAAGTGCATTATCCAGGAAAAAAAGATATATAATAAAAGTCAGAGCAATGTCCCTGATACGTTAGTAAAATACATGGTTAGGCAGAAAAAACTGGTGTGTGACCCCCACTATATCAGAAAGCAAATAATTCCAGCCCATGATTAACCCTCCGTCACATACAATATTCGGACTAACGAGTTCACATACAATGTGCCTGTCAGGCGCCTGCTGGAAAAATACCTATAATATCTAATGTTTGCAATTTCAGTGCTCTAAAAGTGATCAGTGACCTTCATAGGGATGTAATAAAAGAGACTACACATAATCAGTTGCAAAAAAAAACATTTACTTAACATAAAACTAATAACTATGAAATACAAACTTTTCAAAACTCCCGCCAAATAGTCCCCAGTTCGACTCTCTCAAAAAAATGTACAAAGAAAATTTTTGAACACAAACTTAATTTTAAGGTACCTTAAGTACTATTAAAAACATATTCAATCAGAAGTAGATGCTGAGGTTTCCCCAGAAAAGTCACACTTGCAGAGCAAATAGCAAGAATTACACACCATTTTTGCATGTGTCAGGCAAATTGCTTTATGACATTTGAGACATTCATAATTTGAAAGCCTTCTGGTTCCGCTTTCCGTTTGGCAGGTGGTGCATCTCCTTCTTTTGTGAGGTGGTGCAGATGGTGACTTTTCACCATCATCTTCTGGGCGGAACCTTTTGAGCTGAACTTGAAGGTGAGAGGGGATAACGATTGTTTTCACGCTTCTCCTGCGTAGCTCTCCAAGTACTAGTTCATGGGCCAATTTTTTCAGATACAATTGTCTACGGAGTGGTTCAAGCTTGTTTTCAAGATAAATTACTTGTGAATTTATACCACCCAAATTCAACATAGCAAAAAATATGACCATTGGCCAGCGTTTGATGTTTCTGCTGACGTTGAAAGTGGAGCACATCTGATCTGCTGTATCCACAACCCCTTTGGTGGCATTGTAAAATGTAATTATCTCCGGTTTTTTTTCTGCCCCAGTCCCAGGATCGATGGCAGCATCATCATGAAGTGTTGATAGAAGAAGTACGATTTTTTTGGCATGTGGTACATAGGAAACTAAAGCCTTTCCATTATGGAATGCAAACATACTGCTGTACTGTTGTCTCTCTTTCACACTTACAAACTGTGGCGGCAATTCCCTTTTGTTTTTTCTTACAGTTCCCACATATGACAGCTTCTGAATTTTCAGATAATCAATCAGATCACAACTTGTAAACCAATTGTCAGCTGTAATATTGCGACCCGATCCAAATAAGGGTTCAGCCAGTCTTTTTACAACATCAATGGGTTTGTTGCTCACACAGTAAGGACCTTCTGGTTGTTTTCCTGCATAAACTTCCAGGTTGTAAGTGTAGGTCTTACTGGCATCAACAAGGGCATACATTTTTATTCCATATTTGTTTGGCTTTGATGGAATATATTGACGAAAGGCACATCTACCACAAAAACCAGGGAGCATTTCGTCAATAGTGAGATTCTCTCCAGGGTAATAACTTTGTTTACAGTTTACAACAAATCTTTGAAATATATCACGAATTGGAGCAAGTCGGTCATGTGTTTTGCGTTCGGTTCGGGTAGTTCTGTCGTCAAACCGAAGGCAACGAATTAGAATCTTGAATCTGTTTATGGACATAACAAGGCTAAATTTTTCAACTCCATCCCCATCTTTACCCCAAAGTTCCTCCAAACTTTGTCTATTTGCCCTATAAGCTCCTGCAAGGTACAGTAATCCAAAAAAAGCACGCAGTTCTATTTCATCTGTGGGCTTGATGGTTCTGTTGCAGATGTACTTGTCCTTTATAATGTCTATATATTGGTTGGTATATGTGACAATAGAGTCCAGAATGTCATCTGTAAATATACTGTTCCAGCATTCAACTGCAGTTTTTGCATTACGTGCAGTTCCTATTACTTCAGGAAGGTGAGTAATAATGTTTAAAGGTTCCCTACGTTTTTTCTGGAATGGCTTCTTGTTCCATTTAGTATTTTTATCTTTTCCAATATAATATGATCCAACTTCTTCATCCTCACCACTGTCACCATCTTGCTCTGTTTCAGAATCCAGGACACATTCTTCCACCTCATCATGAGAATCAATCTCACTTTCCTCTCCTAAATCCTCATTCAGTGTGAGGTCTCTATCATCTAACAGCATGTTTGTTACTTCCTCAACATCAAGTTGTTTGGATAAATTGTACATTTTCCTCTCCATTTCAGCAGATAATCTGAAGCAAGAGAAGGAATATGTTAGGGAACTACTGTATATGCCTGAGCAGCACACTTTCTTTTATAAAATCTCCCTTATTTCTATGAAATATCCTCACATTTTGTGCTATACATTCATAAAACAAGCTAAATAAACTATTGTGATGAATAAAAACATAAAATACCAACCTTACTGAATGTGACGTATTCACATACAATGAGCCTGAGAGATCTGTGCAGCTATATCCTCTCCCCTGAAGCTCTGAAATCCAACTGTGATATCAGGTTTCACAGACCTTCAAGAGACAGGAGACTACCTGGAGGGAGGGGGTTTCCTCACAATCTGGTGAGGAAGGAGAAATGAAAGTAAAAGAGAAGCGCCTGTCAGATCAGTTGTATGTGACGGAGGGTTAAGGCCCTTGGGTGCAAGGCAGTTAAGGGAAAATATCCATTTCGATTCAATCCAAGGATGGAAGGTTGAGGATGGAGTGAAGCTCAACTCCCAGACCTACTGCCAGTTTCTGGAAGACAACTTCTTCAAGCAGTGGTACAGGAAGAAGTCGGTATCGTTCAAGAAAAACATGATTTTCATGCAGGACAATGCTCCATCACATGCCTCCAACTACTCCACAGCGTCGCTGGCCAGTAAAGGTCTCAAAGAAGAAAAAATAATGACATGGCCCCTTGTTCACCTGATCTGAACCCTATAGAGAACCTGTGGTCCCTCATAAAATATGAGATCTACAGGGAGGGAGAACAGTCCACCTCTCGGAGCAGTGTCTGGAGGCTGTGGTGGCTGCTGCACACAATGTTGGTCGTAAACAGATCAAGCAAATGACAGAATCTATGGATGGAGGCTGCTGAGTGTCATCATAAAGAAAGGGGGCTATATTGGTCACTAAGCTTTTGGGGTTTTGTTTTTGCATGTCAGAAATGCTTATTTCTAAGTTTTGTGCAGTTATATTGGTTTACCTGGTGAAAATAAACAAGTGAGATGGGAATATATTTGGTTTTTATTAAGTTGCCTAATAATTCTGCACAGTAATAGTTACCTGCACAAACAGATATCCTCCTAAGATAGCCAAATCTAAAAACAAAAACACTCCAACTTCCAAAAATATTAAGCTTTGATATTTGAGTCTTTTGGGTTGATTGAGAACATAGTTGTTGATCAATAATAAAAATAATCGTCTAAAATTCAACTTGCTTAATAGTTCTGCATACAGTGTATATAATATATATATATTCCCTTTTTAATTTTACGTTTTTTTAATTTTTACACTGACACCGCTGTATGAGGGCTTTAACTAACTTTTTTTTTTTTGCAAGATAAGTTATACTATTTAATGATTTTACCATATAATGTCCAAAAAAGCAGGAACAAAAATCCAAATTGTGTGAAATGGAGGAAAAAAAACCATTTCATTGTGCGGCAAAAATAACCTGACAAACTGATTGTCCAAGCGAGTACCATTATGGCGATAACTGACTTGTATAGGTTTTTAGTGATTAAAAAACGTAGAACTTTGTAAAAGAAGAAAAAACTGTTTGTGAGACTCACAACTTTTCATATTTTATTTTTTTTTCTGTCTGTGAAGTTGTTTTGCATATCGAGCTGTAGTTTTAATTGATGCCCTTTTGAGCTCTATTTGTTGCATTTTCTGGGGCGAAAAAAATTGCAATTCTGACGTTCCTTTTGTTTTTTTGTTTTTTTTTCATTTCAGCTCTTTAAGACTCGTCTTAAAAAGAACCGGTCGGCAGGATTTAGCCCTGTAATCTAAAGGCACGGCCATAATGGCGCTGAGATACTGATTAATCTGATACCTGATGTGAAGGGATCGGCTCGGTGGCTGCTGAATACTCGCCTTGTGAAGTTTTCATAAAATGACATCTTGTGTTCTTCGGGGTGGGATGTGGGGGTCGAGTCCTCTTCTGGTTCTCCGCCCCCAGCCCCCACCAGCATCCTTTTTAAAATTCTGCACTGCTGCCATAATTGTGAGGGCGGCACGTGGCAGCCGGCGTCCTGTGTGCAGGACTGCAATAAAATGGCGCTGGAGGCGGCGCATGCGCAGATCAAGATTTCGGCTCGGTGAAAAATGTACTCAGCTGAAATCTTGATCTGCGCAAATTTTAAAAAGGGGGCAGGTTAGTAACCTGTACAAGAAGTATAGGAGGCTAATGATGGGGGGCCGAGAACCAGAAGACCCTGCCCCCATATCCCATAGCACAGAATTTTATGAAACCTTCACAAGGTGAGTATTCATCAGTCGCTGAGCGGATCCCTTCACATCAGGTATCAGATTAATCAGCACCATAGCGCCATTATGGCCGTGCCTTTCGCTTATAGGGCTAAATCCAGGTTAGATCCTGCCGAATAAGTTTCCTGGCAGAATTCAGGTAGCAATACAGGTAGGATTATCACAGTACTGTACATGTGATCAATCAAACATATGGTAAAAAATTGAGCCTGTCCTATGAAATAATCATGTTATTTATTGTGCACATAGAACTAAACCAGAACTGAAATAATTTATACCTCCCGTGAATGCCATTAAAGAAGCCGTCCTCCTGCCATCAAAGTTATCTTCCTTAATATATTACAGTCGTCACATTATACAGCACTGTGTACTTACAATTGCTCATTTTACTTTTCTGCCCAGATAATTCTCTTTTCTCTGCTCCATCTAGAAACAGGAAGTCTCTTTTCCCTGCAGAAATCATTCCCCTCTTCACCTCCTGGCCCAGCTGCTCCCTCCTCCTCCTCTACCAGGGACTTTTGCACTGACTTATGAACGGAAAATTTACCTCCTGTTTCTGCATAGAGCTTAGAATGATTCACCTGGTCAGTTTTTAATCATGTGATGTTATAGTCCTAATGGAAAAGAGAAGAATTATTTGGGTAGAAAGTCAAAATGAGCAATTGTAAGTGTACAGTGCTGTATAATGTGATGAATGCAATATATTAAGATGATACAAATTGTGATAGGAGAGAGTCTTGGGAAAAAAAATTGAACTTAGTGGCCATAAAACAGCTGAGAGGAGCACAGAAGAAAGACAATAAGGCTACGTGCTCATGCTGTGAGGACACAGCAGCTTCTCTGCCATGTATTCGCTTGGTAAAAACACTGCATTGAACAGTGCTAACATAGTGCAAGAGATCTTAAAAAATATAGCTGCGTGCAATGGACAGGAGCGGTGGGATTGATATCTGGAGCAAGTGGCTTTCTGCTGCGGATGTTGCTGCATGTTGCCCCCTTTGTAACGCTTTGGGGGAACCTTTTTTGCATTGATATCTGCAGCGGTAAATGCCACACTCGATTTCACTGCAGTGGAGTAAATGGGAACGCAGTCTACGGCCACATTCAGAAATCCAAGTCTCACAATCCTGATCCAAGGACTGTCCGTGGTTTTCCTGACCCAAACTCGACAGCCTCATAGGCAAAATTGATATCTTCGGCTATCCGTAGTCACAAGGATGTCTGAATTCAGCCTAAAAGTTCTAGACTCCTCCATTAGAATGAGCTCACTGAAGGATTCTCAGTGAACTCATTCTGTAGCCAGCAAAAAGACGGAGGGTATAGAAGGAAAACCGTGCAACATTTTCAATGAAACCCAATTGCAAAAATTATTTTTAGCCCAAAATGTATGCATTAAAGTAAAGAAAAATTGTCCTTGAGAGTGTCCACAGCCTTAAAACACATTATGCCAGCTTGAAATCGCACACGGTTTTGGAACGGAAAACACATGAAACCATTTAATAAAAAAAAAAATGTGCAAGTTTTACATTCTGCTCATGTCTAGTCTTAATAGCCTAGCAGTGACACTTACGGTAATATGTCCTTGATGTACGTGACCTTCACAGTCTACATAAAATCACCTGGGTAACAGATAAATTTAGGCTCCATGTGAGATCTGTTCCCATGCCAGCCCGTGGGCCAGTTCATAATAAGATTCTGGAGAAAGAAAAATCAAGGTGACGTACTTGTGAGAACTGTCTGGGGAAATACATGATATTCAGATAATATATAACGTATGGAGAAGAGTATGGGGCCGCACGTATTAATCACTCAATTACAATTTTTCCTTTAGCCCCTCGCTCCCGGTGTTTAACAATGGCCCCCCGGTGAATAAGTTCCGGCCCCCCGCCATGCTGTCTGCCTTTACTAATGTGACAGAATGGCCGGTGGTGCGGAGCTCCTGATACCAGCGTGGTCCTGTAATAGGAGCCATCGGGGTAACCAGTTTGTCCATGACATTTCTTCCTCCTGAATCTTCCACCATCACCTGTGAATGATATTATTGAGGAGTGCAAGGAACCGCAGCAACTCAGCCATGAAGTGGAGACCCCATAACGTAACAGAGCAGGGGGTCGAGTGCTGTGGAGCAGAGGGCAGAAAAGTCACCACCGCTCTTCTGGTATAACATCAGCACAAACACTGAACCCCGCCGGGAGCTTCATGGCCGAGCAGCTGCATACAGCCGTACATCACCAAGCACAATGCCAAGCATCGGATGGAGTGGTGTAAAGCTGCCATCACTGGACTCTGGAGGAGTACAAATATAACATGAATACACATAGGCATACAAATCTGCATTGCAAAATGGTGCTCCTTCACTTCTGAGAGGTGCAGTGTGCCCTAATAGCAGTTTCTGACCACATATGGGTTATTGGCGTACTCAGGAAAGATTGGGTTACCGATTATGGCATCCATTTTCTCCTACTGTGCCCTGTGAAAATGAAAAAAATTGAGGCCAAAGCAACATTTTTAGTGTAAAAAAATTCAATGTTTCATTTTTAAGGTCCACTATGATAAAATTTTGGGATGCACTTGTGGGTTGAAAATGGTCTAGATGAATTGTTTGATGGGTGTAATTTCCAAAATGGGATCACTTGTGGGGATTTTAAATGTGATCGTGTCCACAATCTATTCCAGCCAAAATTGAGGTCCAAAGGTCAACTATTGCTTCTTCCCTTCCGAGCCCTGTTGTGCACCCAAACAGTAGTTTCCCCCCACATATGGGGTATAGGTATACTCAGGTGAAAATGCTCAACAAATTGTGGTGTCCATTTTCTCTCGTTACCCTTCAGAAAATGAAAAATTTGGGGCTAAAGTAACAGCTAAACTTTTAACCCTTCTAACATGCTGAAAAAAAATGCTGACATAGAGAAGAAATATGGTCAATGTTATTAATTTTGTGCAGAATGACTGTTTTAAGATCATAAAAGTTCAAACGTCGAAAAAAAATAGAGATTTTCATTAATTTTCAAATATTTTCATAAATATAAGCAAAGTGTATCAACGTAAATTTACTGCTAACATAAAGGACTATGTGTCATGAAAAAATAAAAATACACAATCTCTGAAATCCTGAGATTTGTAGAAGCATGTGCTGTTAACACATAAAGTGACGCTGATCAGATTTCAACAATTTGGCCTCGTCTGGAAATTGAAAACTATCGGGAAGGGAATACGGTAAATGGGTGTATATATTCTCTGCACTATGCACGTGAGATTTCCAAAAGTAGATCCCAGTCCTAACATTTTGTTCTGGTAATGGATCCTTATGGGGAGCAAAACTTTAAGCCAAGGCACAAATCAGTGCAACTATAAGTGGGCACCAAAATGCACTCACCACCAATCACTTGATCGGGAGCACAGATCCGACATAGCTGCATGGAAAGCTAACAAGCTTGGGATCCATATAATCACGTAATGAGATGATTGTAAAAGACAGGACAGACCTCCATATGCAATGATATCGGTGTCATAGTTGTAGACATTTGTGTTTTTGTCCTTTCCCTAATTCTAGATGATTTCCAATGGTATTGAGCGCATTGCTCAAACTACACCGCTTCAGTGGACTCACGTCACTTGGGTGGAGGGTTGTCTTTGAATAGGTAACCCAATCCCTGCCACATTTGCATCTTCCTCTGATTACCTACCTGCACCTCTCACCTTGGACTCTCAGTATCACCATGTCTTCTACCACTATCGGGGTTTTTAGTGCAGTCCACACCTTGGCTTTCCTCAGCGGATTGCTCACAAATGGTTTTGTCCTCGGGGTCAACATTTGGAGCCAAAAACATTCAGTTCCTCTGACTAAATCCGACTTCTACATGTGCTTTTTGGCAATAACCAACCTTTCTCTCCAGATCTGGACCACGGCCAGATGGATATGTAACATTGGCCATGAGAACGACTTTGTCTGCCGCTTAATGAATGCTTTAATGACAACCTCCATTTCGTGCAGTCTACTGTTGACCGCATCTCTGTGTATGTTCTACTGCAGCAGGATTGTCGTCTTCCGATTCAGTTTTTTTCGATGGGTGCAAAAACACGTCGTCCAAAAGTACCAATACCTGATCATACTGTCTGTTCTTTTTTGTGCAGCGATGGGTTTGCCTTTGACATGGACCATTGACGTGTACAAAAACTCATCATGCCTTAGCTCATCAGCTCCGTGTAACAAAACGGTCGACACTCCTTCTTACAAAGTGATATATCGCTCGGTAATAATGCTTTTTGGGTACGCAATACCACTTTTTTACGTTGTCCTAGCAGCTGGTCTTATACTTCGGTCGCTTGTACGCCATGTAAGGCGAATGCATACCAATATGAGAATGGGACCTGAAATCCGCATGGCGGCCCACGTACAAGCCGGATGCACCGTGCTGTCTCTGCTCCTTTTGTTTAGTGTATACTTTGTAATATCTGTACTGTTTTTGGCAGACTTGGTTCCTCGGGACAGTCCGTTCTCACATGCTTCTTATTTAGCACCAATGTTCTACTCCACTGTACACGGTCCTATAATGATTAAAGGAAACGTCAAACTAAGAAATGCAGCAAGAGGCCTAGTAAAATGGTTAAAAAAGTGGTAGCTATTATCATTTCCAATCCATATCTATTTCTGCATTCTGTTTCTTTCCGACAATACCTACAACAAAACATGGATCTCATTGTGTGCACCCTCGATTGTCTAAAGCTGACGTGTTACTGCCATGGAAACATTGGTGGAGAAGGTAACCCAATGCTCCTGTATTTTGCATCTCTTTGCCTCTGATCTTTTTTTTTTTTTTTCACCTCCATCTCCATCCTATATTTATGTATTGCAGTCTTTGCTGGTGACTTTGTAGTATTGGTCGATCTACAGCACTGGAAATTCTGGAATCTGTGTCCACCACTGGCTATTAAATGTCTACTTTCCAGTTGTGATCGTGATCGACTCTTTGATGTTGACGACTTTAGCCAAATTACCATTTTGTGCTCTTTCAATTCTATCCTCTTTTCTAGAAGACGAGCAACAAAAGTATATTAAAGTAGATCTTCTGATGGTCCACCTTCCTTCTTCTTAAATTGTTCTGTCGCTATAAAGGAACTGTTGGAGGAAATAGCAACACGTTGCTTCTGTACATGCTCACGTTGTCTATTTTGACTTCCCATGTCTTTCCGTCATGTAGTCAGCCATTGCCTTCGATCTCTCCGCTGCACAGACGTTTTAGGTTTATAACCTATGAGTATATAGTGATGGATCTACAGGATCGCTCTGCAGTGATCTGTATGCCTATAACCAACTTTGCCAATATAATACATGGTCAGGATTAAGCTGGTTTTGAATCAACGTCCGATGCTCCTACTATACACCTTCTTAGTCTGGCGTCATATCACGTCTTGGTTCTAATTCATAACTCTTACCAGGAAGACTACGCTATTGTTTCCTAAAGGATGGACACCGACGGAATGATGGGCAAGTGGAGTCCAAAGTTTAATGTTTCATTAAAGTCAATGGCTTTTCTTGGGTCATCAGAGTGAAGCCTATGAACGGCAGTCAATCGCATTGTGAACTTAGCCTTACGTGATTTCCACAAATCGTACAGTTACATCGGCACAACTGTGGTGTCTAACCATAAGGCCGGGATCACACATGCGAGAAATACGTCCGAGTCTCGCATGGTAATACCCGGCAATGCCGCCATCTCTCTGGAGCGGAGCATGAGGCTCCATGTATTGCTATGCGGCCGACGCGCGGCTCCTGAGTGACGGCGGCAATGCCGGGTATTACCATGCGAGACTTGGACGTATTTCTCGCATGTGTGATCCCGGCCTAAGTCGTTGCGACGGTACTAGGGCCTACTCATTTTGCTAGTTCTTACCATTAGAACATCAACTTTTTGCGCTTTTCCAAACCAACTTCTTATAATTTTTATTAAAATCAAAAATCAAGGGAATGTGTATGTAAATGTACCTATGCATTATGACGTTTCTCAGGCTAGGGTCACATGAACATGGATTCTTGGATCCAAGAGAATAGGCCGATCATGCTAATCACATTCTTATCAAACTCTGTCCGAGCTAAAAATTGGACCCATGCACGGCCACAAGGAATAAAACTGATCTGATATTTAGTTGGATCACACTCGGAGAGAAAATATGGTCGTGTGCACGAGTCCTTAGGACTTCAAGCTGATCACCGCACTAATTTTTTCTCCTTCACCCTCCGTCTTCTAAATCTGGCATGTGAAGCAATTGGTGGCAGAGGTAACTCAATGCGCCGGCACTTTGCATCCATCAATCCATCTTCTACCTACTTTGACTCCATTTTCACATCAATCTCCATGATGAATGCAGCTCTTCTTTTCATTCTTTCTGCTGCCTCTTTCTGTGGAATATCAATCAATGGTTTTGCCGTTGGAGTCAATCTATGGGACTGGAAACGTAGAGGTGATCTGAAAGCCTCTGATTATTTTATAGGTAGCATTGCCTTGTCCAATCTCTCTCTCCAGCTGTGGTTGGGTTTCGCTTGGCTCTGTGAGAACGACTGGCATAACGACACCTTTTGCCACATCAACTATGTCTTGACCATGATTTCCACTCATTTTAGCCTCGTATTGGCTTCAGCCATGTGTTCATTTTATTGTTCCAAAATTGTGACGGGCAACAGCTGGTTAATTCAGATTGTAAGAGGACTGTACAGTAAATCTTACAAATTTATCATCTGTCGCATCTTCGTCATCTGCACCGTCTTGGGGTTGCCACTTTTCTGGGTTAAAAACCTAGAACCGTCCACCGGCTCAGATTCTACGTCCCTTAACATAAGTGATTCCTCCAACTTGTATGAGACCCAAATGGAAGGCTATTTCGAGGCTTATAAGTACTTTATTTTGACCTGTGGGTATACATATCCTGTGATGATGAGTTTGGTGTCAGCTGGTTGTATAATTACATCTCTAGTAAAGCACGGGAAGAGGATGCGAAGCACCATGGAGAAAAAGCATGGCGTCCTCATAGAAGCCCACCGACGCACCGCCTATACAGTGCTGTCTTTACTCGCATTAATCCTTATGCACTTTGTGGCATCCGTTGTCATTGTGATGGAGGTGTTTCCCGCAGGAGATCTCGGCTCGGTTCTCTGTAACGTTCTCTCTCGATTATACACACCGATGTTTGGGATTGTACTTCTTAGGAGTAATTCTAAACTTAGGAGGGTGGCAAGCGAGATTAAAAGGAAAGCAATACGGAAGATAAAGGCACTTACGTGGAGAAGAAAAAACGCACCCGTCCATGTTAATTAGCTAAAAATACATTCCGCCTGTTTCACAATTTGTAGAGGTTAAAGGGGATCTGTCAGAAGTTTTTTTCCTATGTAATCTGAGAGCAGCATACCGTAGGGCCTGAAACCCTGATTCCAGTGATGTGTCACTTACTAGGCTGTGTTTTATTATTTACCGTAAATAAAATCAGTGTTTTATCAGCAGGAGATTATCCCTCACAGGCTAGGCGTCTAATCCCTCCTGGTCCAATCCCCCACGCCCACTCAGCATTCTGATAGATCTGCAGCAAAGAAAACAGTGATTGTATAAAAATAACAGCAAGTGACACATCGTTGGAATCAAGCTATCTGCCCCAACAACATGCAGCAAAAATCTGGGAACAGATTCCCTTCAAATGCATGTACTTTGGGATAAAAATCAGTTATGCATTAGGGTTCAATTAAAACATTTTGTACCGTTTTTGGCTTTTGCAGGATTTTTCTCTCCCTGCACATTGCTGGCTGCAGAATGAGATAACTGAGAACCTGATAGTGAGCTCCTTCTGAAGGGAGAGTTGGCAACTCTCGTCGTTAACTGAGCAACACTGCTGATTTATGTTTAGCTCAACTTTGATGTGGTCTATGGTCGGAAGCGACGGATTCTCTGTCAACTCATCCTGTAGCCAGCAGTAAACAGTCCAGCATAAAAGCTATGGGTGGCAGTCGGTGCAACATTTTTAACGAAGCTCAATTAAACATATTTTTAGCCCAAAATACAAATATATTAAAGTAAAAGCTTATACCACAAAAGGGCCAAGAATGACATATAGCCCTGGTGGGCCGGGGTAGTCCCCGGAGAGGTGTGGGGGGAGGGGGAATTCCATGGAGGGGCGAGATTGGGAATTAAATATCCCAAGAAATGTTGGTAACTTTGGTATTTTGTTTGTACTATACAACCACGGAGACACATAGATTTGCATAGGATCTATAAACACTGCAAAAGTGCTTCATTCTTATAACTTCACTGCATTAGAGTCATAGAAATGTCCTCCTGACCAATGAAATAAGAGAATCTCGATCTCTATGTATCTTGCTTGCTGGAATATCTTGGACCTGCTTTGTGTGTTTTTGATGATTATTCAATAAAGTGCAGATATTGTTTTATGTCAACGTCAACAACATTCAATGTGAACAGACCTTCTGCATTATTAGTTACAAGTTTATCATCCACAATAATAACAGTATGTTCACACAGAGGATGGGTCCTCAGCAACAGGAGATCATCGCCTTGACGTTGGCCGCTGGCCAGGCATGAATTGGCCGGATTATGTGCTAAGAATCTCCACTTTCTTCTTATGATATAGGGCAGTAATGCAATTCACAGTTCATATATTTCATGTTTACGTGCTATAGCACTACAGAGTGCAACGTTAGTGTGATGTAGTCATGACAGATAAAACACAGACGGGGGCACCGATTGTTCAGGAGCCCCTTTTGTGAAACTGCAAATTTCCTTTAATATCAGACTCATGACCAGTCCCCTAAATATACTAAGACCCAAGACCAAGCCCCCTAAATATACAGTTAGGGTCAGTAACAGAATCTTCATTATTCCAGCTCTGTAGGCTGCTAGTTTGTATTTAAAATGATAAAACTAAGACGCAACTGAAGTGGAGACTTTCAGGTTTAAGTAAAGGGTTGAACAAAAAGATCCTGTGAGACGTTTAGGAATTGCAACCACATTTCAGGGGTTCAAAAGTAATTGGACAAATGAACTTTACAATAAATAAAATGTTAATTTTACATACTTTATAGAGAATCCTTTGCAGGCAATGACGACCTGAAGTCTGGAGGCCATGGACGTCACCAAACGCTGGGATTCCTCTTGTGTGATGCTTTGCCGTCTTTACGGCAGTGACTTTAGTTGTTGCTTGTTTGTGGCTCTTTCTGCCTTAAGTTTTGTGTTCAGATTGTGAAATGCGGCTCAAAGGGGCTGAGATCTGGGGATGACTCGGCCATCGCAGAATATTCCACTTCTTTGCATTCGCAGTATGTTTTGGGTCATTGTCCGTCTGTGCGGTGAAATGCCGTCCAATCGACCTTGCTGCATTTGGCTGAATCTGAGTAGAATGTATGTCCCTTTACACACAGAATTCATCCACCGCTTCTGTCTTCAGTCACATCATCAATAACCACCAGTGACCCGGTGCCATTGGAGGCCATGAATGCCCGCGCCATCACGCCGCCTCCACCACGTGTTACAGAAAATGTGGCGTGCTTTGGATCATGAGCTGTTCAAACCTTCTCCGTACTTTTTTCTTCCAGGTTGATCTTTGTTTCGTCTATCCATAAAATGCTTTTCCAAAACTGGGTGGCTTCTTTAGAAGTTGTTTTTGGCAAAGTCTAATCTGCCTGTAAGGCTCACCAGGTGAGATGGATCCTCCAAGTCCGGGTTGGCACAGAGGTCACAGTGCAGGTGGGTCACGTGGAATATTGAGAGATGAGGGACTGGAACCGCAGGTAGACAGGTGGAATGCTGGAAACTGCAAGCAGGCAGAGATGTCCAGGAGACTGCAGATAGGATGCTGGAAACCGCTGGCAGGCAGGAGACCACAGACAGGCAGGCTGGAAATATGCAGGAGACCACAGGCAGGAGGGATGCTGGGAACCGCTGGCAGGTGGGAGACCACAGACAGGCAGGCTGGAAATATGCAGGAGACCACAGGCAGGAGGGATGCTGGGAACCGCTGGCAGGTGGGAGACCACAGACAGGCAGGCGGGACACATGCAGGAGACCACAGGCAGGAGGGATGCTGGGATCCGCAGGCAGGTGGGAGACGTCCAGGAGACCGCAGGCAGGCAGGAAACTTCTAGGAGACCACAGGCAAGCAGGCAGGATGCTATAAACCGCTGGCAGGTGGGAAACGTCCAGAAAACCTGCAGGCAGCAGCTGAGCAGGGCGAGGTGTGTGGAGCAAGCCAGTGTCTTAGTAATACTGATATCTTAATACCAAGGCACAGGTGTGTGTGAGCCTTATATAAGCCCGGGCGGATATTCACATGGAATCACAACGGGCAATCTGCAAATCCAAAAGTGAAGCACAAGATAGCAGCAAGGCACAGATCCGGGACAGGTGGCATTTCCATTTTTAAGGTTGATCAATGGTTTTCACCTTGTGGTGAACCGTCTGTATTTGCTCTCATGAAGTCGTCTCTTTATGGTAGATTTCGATACCTAAACATCTACTTTCTTGAGAGTGGTTTTCACTTGGGTGGAAGTTGTGAAGGTTTTTTTTTTTTCAACATGCAAAGGATACTGTGATCATCCACCACTGTTATCTTCCGTATGTTTCCAAGCTCATCAGTGTGCTCTTTTTTTTTTTGCAAAATGTACCAAATTGTTGATTTGGCCGCTCCTAACATTTTTGCTTGCCTCTCTGATGGATTTCTTTTTTTTTTTTCAACCTAATGAAGGTCTGTTTCTCTTCCATTGAGAGCTCAATCAACAAATCGAACATGAAGAGGAAGTCCGGGCTGAAGTTGATACATGACTGCTTCATGTTCAATTCGACAGAAGGCGAGGGTAGTGACGCCAGATTGGGCGCAGGGCATGACAAGTCATACAGCTGCACTAGAGCCCCGGGAGAGCGAGTGCTGACACCGCGGGAAAGGCACCAGCACGGAAGATCAGCATAGTCATCTTTATTTTATTGAAGCCAAGTGTGGGGGATGAGTAGAGGTTGTCCTAGTAGTGGACAACCCCATCAGTTCTAAAGTCAATTCGGCAAATATATATCGGGTCTCGACTAGACTCAAGACAAGCTCCATAAATGTAACCAGACTCCCTATCTTAACATCAGTCCCTTTAACCAGGCCCACAAATTCAACCCAAAAATTCAGAAACCAATTCAAACTACAGATTTTGTCTCCTTGCTCCCGAATCTTGTGGTTTACAACGTGACCACATTGACATTATAGGACAACCCCTTTTTGATTATAAAAGGATTATTCCAAACTTAAGTCTTTAATGACCCATGATGTACAATTTTGTCATTGGTCGCTAAAGAAAGTGGGAAGCGGGCTTACAAGCTGATCCTAATTCATACCAGAACCACAATTTCACTATATACTGCAATACTATAGTATAAGTGATCAAATGCTCAAAGGTTCAAGATACCTAAGGGAACAAAAAAAAAATAAAAGTAAAATAATGAAGAAAAATAAAAATAAGTTATAGAAATAAATAACAAAAGTTTAAATCACCTCTTTCTACATTTCAAATATATATTTATTGTCGCCGTGTCTGAAAAAGTCTGATCAATTAAAATGTAAAATTATTTAGTGTAGGTTAAATGACGAAAAGAAAAACAAAAATCAGAAAGCCAGAATTGCCATTTTTCAAGTTGCCTAAAAAAACAAACAAAAAAAAAACAATAGAAAGCAGTCATGAAAATGTCTTCTGTACCATAAAATGTTATCAATAAGAACATAAGAAAAGAGGTCCTCACACGGATGGGGATGGAAAAGAAGAAAAGTTATGGTTCTAAAAACAAAAGCACAAAAATGAAAAATACCTGGGACTTTAAAGGGCTTTTATCATCATAAAGCATATAGTATAACTGAAGAACTGCGCATATAAAAACAAATTTCCCATGAAATCAAAATTGCGCAGTTTTCCAGAATAATAATTTTAACGCCTTGGATGCAGACCAATAGAAAATGTTGAAGAAATATTTACAGCTCTAGCAAAAATTAAGAGACCACTGCAAAATGTTCAGTTTGTCTGATTTTTCTCTTTATGGGTATATTTTTGAGTAAAATGTAAATTGTTATTTTATTCTATAAACTACTGACAACATGTCTCCAAAGTTCCAAGCAATAAATTTTGTATTTATTTTCTGAAAATGAGAAATGGTCAAAATAACAACAAAATGCATTGCTTGCAGACTTCAAATGATGCAAAAAAAAAACAAGTTCATAATCATTTAGAAATAAAAAAAAAATACTAATAAAATAAATACTAATGTTTTAACTCAGGAAGTGTTCAGAAATCAATATTTTGTGGAATAACCATGATTGTTAATCCCAGTTTCATGCGTCTTGGCAGCTTTCCACCAGTCTAATACACTGCTTTTGGGTGACCTTATGCCACTCCTGGTACAAAAATGTAAGCAGTTCTTCTTTGTTTGATGGCTTGTGACTATCCATCTTCCTCTTGATTACATTCCAGAGGTTTTCAATGGGGTTCAGGTCTGGAGATTGGGCGGCCATGACAGGGATTTGATGTGGTGGTCCTTCATCCACACCTTGATTGACCTAGCTGTGTGGTATGGCGCATTGTCCTGCTGGAAAAAAACAGTCCTCAGAGTTGGGGAACATACGATACGATCAGAGAAAGCTTTGGCCCACAGCGCCCACTGCCCCTCTTAGCTGCTCAACCCTGCTCCTCCAAAACCAGCTTCTCCACCATGACAGAAGATCAGCTCTCCACCCTCCTGTCAAGATCACACCTCACCACCTGCACGCTTGACCCGCTCCCATCCCACCTCATCCCTAACCTTTCCACGGTCTTCATCCCAACCCTAACGCACCTCTTCAACCTCTCACTCACAACAGGTGTCTTTCCCTCATCCTTCAAGCATGCCAAGATCACACCCATCCTCAAAAAGCCCTCCCTCGACCCATCCTCTGTGTCTAGCTATCGCCCAATATCTCTTCTCCCTTATGCCTCCAAATTGCTGGAGCAACACGTCCATCTTGAACTGTCCTCCCACTTCTCCTCCTGCTCCCTCTTTGATCGGTTACAATCAGGCTTCCGTTCCCATCACTCAACTGAAACTGCCCTAACTAAAGTCACCAATGACCTACTAACTGCCAGGAGTAAGCGACACTACTCTGTCCTCCTTCTCCTGGACTTGTCTTCTGCCTTTGACACTGTAGACCACTCCCTTTTGCTACAAATCCTCTCATCCCTTGGCATCACAGACTTGGCCCTTTCCTGGATCTCGTCATATCTGACAGACCGAACATTCAGTGTCTTCCTCCCCCACACCACCTCCTCACTTCGCCCCTTGTCAGTCGGTGTTCCTCAAGGCTCTGTTCTAGGACCCCTACTCTTCTCCATCTACACTTTCGGCCTGGGACAGCTCATAGAATCCCACGGTATGCAGTACCATCTCTACGCTGACGACACGCAGATCTACCTCTCCGGACCTGACCTCTCCTCCTTGCTTACCAAAATCCCGCACTGTCTGTCTGCCATTTCAGCCTTCTTTTCTGCTCGCTTTCTACAACTGAACATGGACAAAACAGAATTCATCATCTTTCCCCCATCTCACTCTACCCCTCCACCAGACCTATCCATCAATGTCAATGGCTGCTCACTATCCCCAGTCCCACACGCCCGGTGCCTCGGGGTGATCCTCGACTCTGCCCTCTCTTTCAAGCCACATATCCAAGCCCTTGCCTCCTCCTGTCGTCTCAAACTCAAAAATATTTCCCGGATCCGTGCTTTCCTTGACCGCAACACTGCAAAAACGCTAGTGCATGCCCTTATCATCTCCCGCCTCGACTACTGCAACCTCCTACTCTCTGGACTCCCCTCTAGCACTCTGGCACCACTCCAATCCATCCTACACTCTGCTGCCCGACTAATCCACCTGTCCCCCCGCTATTCCCCAGCCTCTCCCCTGTGTCAAGCCCTTCACTGGCTTCCTATCGCCCAGAGACTCCAGTTCAAAACCCTCACACTGACATACAAAGCCATCCACAACCTGTCTCCTCCATACATCTGTGACATGGTCTCCCGGTACCTACCTACACGCGACCTCCGATCCTCCCAAGACCTCCTTCTCTACTCCCCTCTCATCTCTTCTTCCCATAACCGCATCCAAGACTTCTCCCGTGCTTCCCCCATACTCTGGAACTCTCTACCCCAACACATCAGACTTGCGCCTACCATAGAAACCTTCAAAAAGAACCTGAAGACTCATCTCTTCCGACAAGCCTACAGCCTGCAGTGATCCTCAACCTACTGAACAGCCGCACAGCCAACTCTTCCCTCTCCTAGTGTATCCTCACCCACCCCCTGCAGACTGTGAGCCCTCGCGGGCAGGGTCCTCCCTCCTTATGTACTCGTGTGCCTTGTTATCTGCTCATGTTTAATGTATTTGTCTATATTTGCCCCGTATTCACATGTAAAGCGCCATGGAATAAATGGCGCTATAAAAATGTATAATAATAATAATAATAATAACATTGCCTGAGCAGAAGGAATCAACTTTTTTTTCAGGATAGCCTTGTATGCTGCTTGATTCATACGTCCTTCGCAAACAACCTGCCCAATTCCAGCCTTGCTGAAGTATCTCCAGATCATCACCGTTCCTCCACCAAATTTCACAGTGGGTGCAAGACGCTGTGGCTTGTACGCCTCTCCAGGTCTCCGTCTAACCGTTAAACGACCAGGTGTTGGGCAAAGCTGAAAATTAGACTCATCAGAGAAGATTACCTTACTCCAGTCCTCTATGGTCCAATCCTTATGGTCTTTGGCAAACTTCAGCCTGGCTCTCCTTTGCTTCTCATTGATGAAAGGCTTTTTTCTAGCTTTACATGACTTGAGCTCTGCCTCTTGGAGCCTGTTACAAACTATTCTTGCCGTGCACTTCACCCCAGCTGCCATTCCTTTTGTAGGTCACTTGATGTCATCATGCGGTTGCTGAGTGACATTCGAATAAGATGACGGTCATCCCGGTCAGTGGAGAGTCGTTTTCGCCCTCTGCTGGTCTGTAGCCTTGTTGTCCCCAATGTCAGCTGCTTGACCTTGTTGTAATGGACTGCCATCTTAGAAATTTTATGGATGGAGGCAACATGACGCTCACTGTGTCCCTCTGCTAGTAAAGCCAGAAGTGAGCCCTTCTTTTCCTCACTCAAGACTTTTCAACTCCTTTGGCATGGTTAAAAGTTATTTTTTCATTCCTACTACTTTTGGCATATTACTATCACTTGTTTTGCCATCTAGCTTGTCCCATTGCAGGAGGACTGTGAACACCACAGCAGGTTTTTATACTTTCCTTTGTTAAATAAGATTTGGTTCTGGTGATCACCTAATCAGAAGCACATTAAGTAGCATGAAGTGTACTCTAGTTGGAATTCAACTGACACTGGAATGGAATGGCTGTCCGACGTGTAGAGAAGTGGATTTTTACAAAACTGTGCAGTGGTCTCTTAATTTTTGCCAGAGCTGTATATAGCTGGTACACGTGTATACAGTGTGTGGACGGCTGTATATAGCTGGTACACGTGTATACAGGTTGTGGACGGTTGTATATGGCCGGTACATGTGCATAGTGTGTGGATGGCAGTATATAGCTTGTACACGTGTATACATTGTGTGGATGGTTGTATATAGCTGGTACACGTGTATACAGGTTGGGTACGGTTGTATATGGCCTGTACACATGTATACAGTGTGTGGACGGCAGTATATAGCTGGTACATTGTGTGGACAGTTGTATATAGCTGGCACATTGTATGGACGGTTGTATATAGCCGGTACATTGTGTGGACAGTTGTATATAGCTGGTATATTGTGTGGACAGGGTGGGCCATTTATATGGATACACCTAAATAAAGTGGGAATGGTTGGTTATATCAACTTCATGTTTGTGGCACATTAGTATATGGGCATGGGAAAACTTTTCAAGATGGGTGGTGACCATGGCAGCCATTTTGAAGTCAACCATTTTGGATCCAACTTTATTTTTTTCAAAGGGAAGAGGGTCATGTGACACATCAAACTTATTGAGAATTTCACAAGAAAAACAATGGTGTGCTTGGTTTTAACGTAACTTTATTCTTTCATGACTTATTTACAAGTTTATGACCACTTATAAAATGTATTCAAAGTGCTGCCCATTGTTTTGGATTGTCAATGCAACCCTCTTCTCCCACTTTTGACACACTGATAGCAAGACTGCAGAAGAAATGCTAGCACAGGCTTCCAGTATGCATTGTTTCAGATGCTGCACATTTCGTATCTTCACAGCATAGACAATTGTGTGGACGGTTGTACATAGCCGGTACAATGTGTGGACAGTTGTACATAGCCGGTACAATGTGTGGACGGTTGTATATAGCCTGTACATTGTGTGGACGGTTTTACATAGCCGATACAATGTGTGGATGGTTGTACATAGCCTGTACATTGTGTGGATGGTTGTATGTAGCCTGTACATTGTGTGGACGGTTGTATATAGCTGGTACATTGAGCAGTACTCCTTGAGCAGCACGTTCATGCTGAACTTTCCTCTCACTTTGCATCTAACTCTTCGACAACCTACAATCTGGATTCCGTCCCCACCATTCCACTAAGACTGCTCTGACCAAAATTACTAACGACTTACCTACAGCCAAAGCTAACAGACAATTCTCTATACTCCTCCTCCTAGACCTGTCCTCTGCCTTTGACACAGTTGACCACTGCCTCCTACTACAGATCCTCTCTTCCTTTGGTGTTAAAGACCTCGCCCTATCTTGGATCTCCTGATACCTTGCCAACCGCACATTTAGCGTTTCCTTCTCCCATACTACCTCTTCATCTCGCCCCCTCTCTGTTGGAGTCCCCCAAAGCTCTGTCCTAGGACCCTTACTCTTCTCAACCTATACACTTGGCCTGGGACAACTCATAAGGTCCTATGGCTTCCAGTACCATCTATATGCCGATAACACTCAGATCTACCTCTCTGGACCAGATGTCACCTCTCTGCTCTCCAGAATACCAGAGTGTCTATCAGCCATATCCTCCTTCTTCTCCTCTCGCTTCCTCAAGCTCAATGTGGACAAATCTGAACTCCTTATCTTTCCTCCATCACGCATATCTTCCCTACCTGATCTATCTATCAAAATAAATGAAATCACACTTTCCCCTGTCCCCAAAATCCGGTGCCTCAGAGTAAAGGTACCGTCACACTAGACGATATCGCTAGCGATCCGTGACGTTGCAGCGTCCTCGCTAGCGATATCGTCCAGTGTGACAGGCAGCAGCGATCAGGCCCCTGCTGTGCTGTCGCTGGTCGGGGAAGAAAGTCCAGAACTTTATTTGGTCGCTGGACTCCCCGTAGACATCGCTGAATCGGCGTGTGTGACACCGATTCAGCGATGTCTTCACTGGTAACCAGGGTAAACATCGGGTTACTAAGCGCAGGGCCGCGCTTAGTAACCCGATGTTTACCCTGGTTACCATCCTAAAAGTAAAAAAAACAAACACTACATACTTACCTACAGCCGTCTGTCCTCCAGCGATGTGCTCTGCACTCCTCCTGTACTGGCTGTGAGCGTCGGTCAGCCGGGCTTTCCGGCCGCTGTACTCACACAGACAGTACAGGAGGAGTGCAGAGCACAGCGCTGGAGGACAGACGGCTGTAGGTAAGTATGTAGTGTTTGTTTTTTTTACTTTTAGGATGGTAACCAGGGTAAACATCGGGTTACTAAGCGCGGCCCTGCGCTTAGTTAACCGATGTTTACCCTGGTTACCGGCATCGTTGGTCGCTGGAGAGCGGTCTGTGTGACAGCTCTCCAGCGACCAAACAGCGACGCTGCAGCGATCCGGATCGTTGTCGGTATCGCTGCAGCGTCGCTAAGTGTGACGGTACCTTTACCCTTGACTCTGCCCTGTCCTTCAAACCGCACATCCAAGCTCTCGCCACCTCCTGTCGCCTCCAGCTCAAAAATATTTCCAGAATCCGTTCCTTCCTCAAACCTCACTCTACCAAAAGGCTCGTGCATGCCCTAATCATCTCCCGCCTCGACTACTGCAACATACTCCTCTGTGGCCTATTTTTTAACACTCTTGCACCTCTCCAGTCCATCCTTAACTCTGCTGCCCGACTAATTAATCTCTCTCCTTGCTACACTCCTGCTTCACCTCTTTGCAAATCCCTTCACTGGCTCCCAATTTCCCAGCGTATCCAGTTTAAATTACTAACACTGACCTACAAAGCCATCCATAATCTTTCTCCTCCATATATTTCCACACTAATCTCTCAATATCTTCCCTCACGTAATGTCCAGCCCTCCCTAGACCTCCTCCTCTCCTCCACGCTTATTCATTCCTCACCCAATCACCTCCAAGACTTCTCCCGAATATCCCCCATCCTCTGGAAATCAGTGCCCCAACACGTCCAGTTATCCACTACTTTTGGATCCTTCAAAAGAAATCAGAAAACCCACCTCTTCAAGGAAGCTTACAGCCTGTAAAGACCACACGGCCACCTCAACACCATCGGAGCTCCTGCAACCCTCGACCTACTGTTTCCTTCCCCACCATCCTGTAGAATGTAAGCCCACAAGGGCAGGGTCCTCGCCCCTCTGTATCAGTCTGTCATTGTTAGTTTTGTTTACTGTAAGTGATATTTGTGTTTTGATGCAACCTCTTCTCATGTACAGCACCATGGAATTAATGGTGCTATATAAATAAATAATAATAATAATACATTGTGTGGACGGTTATATATAGCCTGTACATTGTGTGGACGGTTGTATATTGCCGGTACAGTGTGTGAACGGTTGTATATAGCTGGCACATTGTGTGGACGGTTGTATATCGCGGGTACATTGTGTAGATGGTTGTTTATAGCTGGTACATTGTGTGGACGGTTGTATATAGCTTGTACATTGTGTGGACGGTTGTATATAGCTGGTATATTGTGTGGACGGTTGTATATAGGTGGTATATGTGTGGACGGTTGTATATAGCTGGTACACATGCATACAGTATGTGGACGGTTGTATATAGCTGGTACATTGTGTGTACTCTGTTTATAGCTGGTATACATATATACAGTGTGTGTACGGCTGTATATAGCTGATACATTGTGTGGACGGCTGTAAATAGCTGATACATTGTGTGTACGGCTCTATATAGCTGGTATACATGTATACAGTGTGTGGATGGCTGTATATAGCTGGTATATTGTGTGTACGGCAGTATAAAGCTGGTCTACATGTATACAGTGTGTGGATGGCTGTATATAGCTGGTACATTGTGTGGACGGTTGTATATAGCTGGTACATTGTGTGTACAGCTGTATATAGCTGGTACATTGTGTGTACAGCTGTATATAGCTGGTATACATGTATACAGTGTGTGGATGCCTGTATATAGCTGATACATTGTGTGGACGGCTGTAAATGGCTGGTCTACATGTATACAGTATGTGGAAGGCTGTATATAGCAGGGCTACATGTATACAGTATGTGGATGGCTGTATATAGCTGGTCTACATGTATACAGTGTGTGGACGGCTGTATATAGCTGGTCTACATGTATACAGTGTGTGGACGGCTGAAAATAGCTGGTATACATGTATACAGTGTGTGGATGCCTGTATATAGCTGATACATCGTGTGGACGGCGGTAAATAGCTGGTCTACATGTATACAGTGTGTGGACGGCTGTATACAGCTGGTCTACATGTATACAGTGTGAGGACGGCTGTATACAGCTGGTCTACATGTATACAGTGTGAGGACGGCTGTATATAGCTGGTCACCATGTATACAGTGTGTGGACGGCTGTATATAGCTGGTCACCATGTATACAGTGTGTGGACGGCTGTATATAGCTGGTCACCATGTATACAGTGTGTGGACGGCTGTATATAGCTGGTCACCATGTATACAGTGTGTGGACGGCTGTATATAGCTGGTCTACATGTATACAGTGTGTGGACGGCTGTATATAACTGGTCACCATGTATACAGTGTGTGGACGGCTGTATATAGCTGGTCACCATGTATACAGTGTGTGGACGGCTGTATATAGCTGGTCACCATGTATACAGTGTGTGGACGGCTGTATATAGCTGGTCACCATGTATACAGTGTGTGGACGGCTGTATATAGCTGGTCTACATGTATACAGTGCGTGGACGGCTGTATATAGCTGGTCACCATGTATACAGTGTGTGGACGGCTGTATATAGCTGGTCTACATGTATACAGTGCGTGGACGGCTGTATATAGCTGGTCACCATGTATACAGTGTGTGAACGCCTGTATATAGCTGGTCTACATGTATACAGTGTGTGGACGCCTGTATATAGCTGGTCTACATGTATACAGTGTGTGGACGCCTGTATATAGCTGGTCTACATGTATACAGTGTGTGGACGCCTGTATATAGCTGGTCTACATGTATACAGTGTGTGGACGCCTGTATATAGCTGGTCTACATGTATACAGTGTGTGGACGCCTGTATATAGCTGGTCTACATGTATACAGTGTGTGGACGGCTGTATATAGCTGGTCTACATGTATACAGTGTGTGGACGGCTGTATATAGCTGGTCACCATGTATACAGTGTGTGGACGGCTGTATATAGCTGGTCACCATGTATACAGTGTGTGGACGGCTGTATATAGCTGGTCACCATGTATACAGTGTGTGGACGGCTGTATATAGCTGGTATACATGTATACAGTGTGTGGACGGCTGTATATAGCTGGTCACCATGTATACAGTGTGTGGATGGCTGTATATAGCTGGTCTACATGTATACAGTGCGTGGACGGCTGTATATAGCTGGTCACCATGTATACAGTGTGTGGACGCCTGTATATAGCTGGTCTACATGTATACAGTGTGTGGACGCCTGTATATAGCTGGTCTACATGTATACAGTGTGTGGACGCCTGTATATAGCTGGTCTACATGTATACAGTGTGTGGACGGCTGTATATAGCTGGTATACATGTATACAGTGTGTGGACGGCTGTATATAGCTGGTCACCATGTATACAGTGTGTGGACGGCTGTATATAGCTGGTCACCATGTATACAGTGTGTGGACGGCTGTATATAGCTGGTCACCATGTATACAGTGTGTGGACGGCTGTATATAGCTGGTCTACATGTATACAGTGTGTGGACGGCTGTATATAGCTGGTACATTGTGTGGACGGTTACCCAGCGCTGAGGGCAGCACATATCACTTTCCTGTCATTTTTGGGCCTATTGTATATATATTACATCAGACATCGCTGAGAGGAAAAGTAACAAAATGGCCGCCGCCTGCGGCGATAACACACAGAGCAGCAGCGCGGCCGGAGCTAGGGAGTCACGCGTCGTCATGGACACCAGCTCATGCACTTCCGGCAGTTTCTATGACAACTGAGTGACGCTATTACAGGTTTCCGGTGCTGAGTTTTACTACAGCAGCCAGAGTCGGGTGTCCGGTGGAGGTGAGTGCTGTCTCCGGCGGCTCCGGTGTGCTGGATCCTGTCACAGGCGACATTTATAGCTGAATAGTACATGATTATTGCTGTCTTCACTTCTTATGGGATTGTGCTCACACTGCGGCCATGTTTGGTCAGGGGAGGGTCACTACGCCCCGTGTTTGGTCGGGGGAGGGTCACTATGGCCCGTGTTTGGTCAGGGGAAGGTCACTACACCCCGTGTTTGGTCAGGGGAGGGTCACTACGCCCCGTGTTTGGTCAGGGAAAGTGGTCACTACGCCGTGTGTTTGGTCAGGGAAAGTGGTCACTACGCCCCGTGTTTGGTCGGGGGAGGGTCACTATGGCCCGTGTTTGGTCAGGGGAAGGTCACTACACCCCGTGTTTGGTCAGGGGAGGGTCACTACGCCCCGTGTTTGGTCAGGGAAAGTGGTCACTACGCCGTGTGTTTGGTCAGGGAAAGTGGTCACTACGCCCCGTGTTTGGTCAGGGAAAGTGGTCACTACGCCGTGTGTTTGGTCAGGGGAGGGTCACTACGCCCCGTCTTTGGTCAGGGAAAGTGGTCACTACGCCGTGTGTTTGGTCAAGGCAGGGTCACTACGCCCCGTGTTTGGTCGGGGGGGGGGGGTCACTACGCCGTGTGTTTGGTCGGGGGAGGGTCGCTACTCCCCGTGTTTGGTCGGGGGAGGGTCACTACGCCCCGTGTTTGGTCGGGGGGGGGGGGGTCACTATGCCGTGTGTTTGGTCGGGGGGGGGGGTCACTATGCCGTGTGTTTGGTCGGGGGAGGGTCACTATGCCCCGTGTTTGGTCGGGGGAGGGTCACTACGCCCGTGTTTGGTCGGGGGAGGGTCGCTACTCCCCGTGTTTGGTCGGGGGAGGGTCACTACGCCCCGTGTTTGGTCGGGGGAGGGTCACTACGCCCGTGTTTGGTCGGGGGAGGGTCGCTATGCCCCGTGTTTGGTCGGGGGAGGGTCGCTACTCCCCGTGTTTGGTCGGGGGAGGGTCGCTACGCCCCGTGTTTGGTCGGGGGAGGGTCGCTACGCCCCGTGTTTGGTCGGGGGAGGATCACTACGCCCCTGTTTGGTCGCAGGAGTGCCTGCATCTGGAGGGCTCCAGCGAGGAGCACTGCTGCTGTCGGCCAGTGTGGGCAGCCTTTGATGGTGGTCCCCCTCATGTACACCTTTTTATTGCCGCTCAGTATCACAGCTGGGGATGACGCGCCGTGGACCCGCTGCCAAGAAGCAGCTAAGAGCGTACATTTATAAAAGTTTGATGATTCGGCCCCCGGGGGCCACACATATTAGAATATTACGAGACACTAAATGTTTTATATTTTTTGTAGATGTCTGACGCAGAAGACGACATTTTAGATGAAGAGCAGGAAGGAGAAGAATCATTAGAAGAGCCAAATGAGGATGAAGAAGCCGGAGCTGAAGAGGGCGACGATAAAGCAGAAGAGGAGGGAGAAGAAGAGGAGCCTGAAAAGGAAGAGGTGAGGAGGCACAAGCAAAAGCGACCACCTCCTGGACGGCAGATGACGATGCCGCAGTCCACTGCCTCCGTGGGGAAAATGCTCCTTATAATTCACTGCCTGTTGTATTTCAGCCGCCACCTCATGTGCCGCTGACTGAAGAGATGATCAAAGAAGGATTGTCCGTACTGTGCAAGACGGGGAACGGCCTGGCCCACGCCTACGTCACACTAAAGGTGAAAGACAAGTGAGTCCAATATTCTGTGTGACCGGCGGTGACATCAATATCTACTGGAGGACAAAGCCTGCTGCAATTATACAGTAGTGAGCGCAGCTCTGGAGTGTACCGTGTGTAACTCAGGATCAGTAATGTATGTACACAGTGACTGCACCAGCAGAATAGTGAGTGCAGCTCTGGGGTATAATACAGGATGTAACTCAGGATCAGTAATGTAATGTATGTACACAGTGACTGCACCAGCAGAATAGTGAGTGCAGCTCTGGAGTATAATACAGGATGTAACTCAGAATCAGTAATGTAATGTATGTACACAGTGACTGCACCAGCAGAATAGTGAGTGCAGCTCTGGAGTATAATACAGGAGGTAACTCAGGATCAGTAATGTAATGTATGTACACAGTGACTGCACCAGCAGAATAGTGAGTGCAGCTCTGGAGTATAATACAGGATGTAACTCAGAATCAGTAATGTAATGTATGTACACAGTGACTGCACCAGCAGAATAGTGAGTGCAGCTCTGGAGTATAATACAGGAGGTAACTCAGGATCAGTAATGTAATGTATGTACACAGTGACTGCACCAGCAGAATAGTGAGTGCAGCTCTGGGGTATAATACAGGATGTAACTCAGGATCAGTAATGTAATGTATGTACACAGTGACTGCACCAGCAGAATAGTGAGTGCAGCTCTGGAGTATAATACAGGATGTAACTCAGAATCAGTAATGTAATGTATGTACACAGTGACTGCACCAGCAGAATAGTGAGTGCAGATCTGGAGTATAATACAGGAGGTAACTCAGGATCAGTAATGTAATGTATGTACACAGTGACTGCACCAGCAGAATAGTGAGTGCAGCTCTGGGGTATAATACAGGATGTAACTCAGGATCAGTAATGTATGTACACAGTGACTGCACCAGCAGAATAGTGAGTGCAGCTCTGGAGTATAATACAGGATGTAACTCAGGATCAGTAATGTAATGTATGCACACAGTGACTGCACCAGCAGAATAGTGAATGCAGCTCTGGAGTATAATACAGGAGGTAACTCAGGATCAGTAATGTATGTACACAGTGACTGCCCCAGCAGAATAGTGAGTGCAGCTCTGGAGTATAATGCAGGATGTTACTCAGGATCGGTAATGTAATGTATGTACACAGTGACTGCACCAGCAGAATAGTGAGTGCAGCTCTGAAGTATAATACAGGATGTAACTCAGGATCAGTAATGTAATGTATGTACACAGTGACTGCACCAGCAGAATAGTGAGTGCAGCTCTGGAGTATAATACAGGATGTTACTCAGGATCAGTAATGTAATGTATGTACACAGTGACTGCACCAGCAGAATAGTGAGTGCAGCTCTGAGGTATAATACAGGATGTAACTCAGGATCAGTAATGTAATGTATGTACACAGTGACTGCAGCAGCAGAATAGTGAGTGCATCTCTGGAGTATAATACATGAGGTAACTCAGGATCAGTAATGTATGTACACAGTGACTGCACCAGCAGAATAGTGAGTGCAGCTCTGGAGTATAATACAGGATGTAACTCAGGATCAGTAATGTAATGTATGTACACAGTGACTGCACCAGCAGAATAGTGAGTGCAGCTCTGAAGTATAATACAGGATGTAACTCAGGATCAGTAATGTAATGTATGTACACAGTGACTGCACCAGCAGAATAGTGAGTGCAGCTCTGGGGTATAATACAGGATGTAACTCAGGATCAGTAATGTAATGTATGTACACAGTGACTGCACCAGCAGAATAGTGAGTGCATCTCTGGAGTATAATACAGGAGGTAACTCAGGATCAGTAATGTAATGTATGTACACAGTGACTGCACCAACAGAATAGTGAGTGCATCTCTGGAGTATAATACAGGAGGTAACTCAGGATCAGTAATGTAATGTATGTACACAGTGACTGCACCAGCAGAATAGTGAGTGCAGCTCTGGAGTATAATACAGGGGGTAACTCAGGATCAGTAATGTAATGTATGTACACAGTGACTGCACCAGCAGAATAGTGAGTGCAGCTCTGGGGTATAATACAGGATGTAACTCAGGATCAGTAATGTAATGTATGTACACAGTGACTGCACCAGCAGAATAGTGAGTGCAGCTCTGGGGTATAATACAGGATGTAACTCAGGATCAGTAATGTAATGTATGTACACAGTGACTGCACCAGCAGAATAGTGAATGCAGCTCTGGAGTATAATACAGGAGGTAACTCAGGATCAGTGATGTATGTACACAGTGACTGCCCCAGCAGAATAGTGAGTGCAGCTCTGGAGTATAATACAGGATGTAACTCAGGATCAGTAATGTAATGTATGTACACAGTGACTGCACCAGCAGAATAGTGAGTGCAGCTCTGGAGTATAATACAGGATGTAACTCAGGATCGGTAATGTAATGTATGTACACAGGGACTGCACCAGCAGAATAGTGAGTGCAGCTCTGGAGTATATAGTAGCTGTAATATATACTCAGTGTGTCACCTTTTTGTGTCTACAGGTAGGTAGGTCTACAGGTAGTGTGTACCATGTATGTACAATGTTTGGTTTACGTGTTGTTCTTCTCTTTCAGGGAGATCACAGACATCTCCATTTTGGAGTCTTTCATACATCTGCGTTATGTGGATTTATCTCAGAATTCCCTTGGAGATCTGTCTCCCCTCCGATTCCTCACCCATCTGCTGTCTCTGCGTGTGGACCACAACCAGCTGGTCAGTGCCGCTGGACTGGGGGAGCTGCCGTACCTACAACAAGCAAGCCTGGCCCAGAACCGTATTCAGGACCTTCAGGGACTTGCACACCCGAGGCTGGAGTCCCTCAATCTGATCGGTTGGTGCTGATATTCATGTTCTCAGGGGCCTCTGTGATTCTGTGGCTCCTGGTGTCGGCTGCCTGATATCAAAGACTTATCCTAGTGATAGGATATTAATATCAAGTCGTACAGATAATGAGTCTGAGTGTTATTGTAGGGCCTGGCCTGTGATTGCCAGAGGCCGTGTCCTGTACGTCATGTATTGTGTATCCACCCTCTGGCCTGTAGGTAACGAGCTCCGCTCCTTGGAAAGTCTGGACTCCTCCAAGCTGAACAGTCTGCACAAACTGGAGCTACGAGGGAATAAACTGCTTGGCACAGCCAGACTCCACCTGCCCAACCTGCGGGAACTTTACCTGGTGAGTGAGTGCCATATAAGTAACTAGATCATGGTTAGTTATTGCCCATTGATGATGTCTTATTCACACTTCTAGTTGATGCTGATTTTTGCACAATTAGGCCCAGAATAACATTAAGACATTGGAAGGACTAGATCATCTGGTACATCTCACCAGCCTTCACCTGAGGGATAACCAGCTGGAGACTCTGGACGGCTTCTCGGAGAAGATGAAGGCCTTGCAGTATCTCAACCTCAGGTTTGGATCCCCCTGTAGATGTCTTCTGCCCACCCTGGTGGGTATCTCCATCAGCTTACTACCTCCATGTACTCCTGTGCAGGGGCAACCTCATATCCAGACTCCAGGAGGTGGACAAGCTCAAGGTGCTGCCCATGCTGCGGGCGCTGGTTTTGCGGGAGAACCCGTGCGAGGAGGAAGATGGCTACCGCCTGGAGACTCTCGTCGCTCTGCCTCACCTGGAGAGACTCGATAAGGACTTTTTTGAGGAGGAAGAAAGGACAGAGGCCGCAGAGACGCAAAGGTCGAGAATGGAGGATGGGGTGAGTAAGAAGAATGGAGGAATGAGGCTGCAGCGTTGTCTGAGGTGGAGGGAATTAATGATGTTTACACCTCACTCTTCTCTTTTTCAGATTCCCGAGTCGTAAAACAATCCCAAAGATCAGCTACAATGCAAAAGAAAAATGTCCTCCACTGTTCTGGCCGAGCGTGGGATGGCGGCATAGTGTAACACTGATCAATACCTGATCTGCGGGGGTCTGACTGTCGGCCTCCCCAACTATCAGCTGATTAAAGGAGCCACATACTGCAGTGTGACACAAATGCACTTTTAGGGGAAAGGGGACCTATTTTTGGGACATTTTGCTATCTTTCCAACCTTCTCCTGTACAATCGGGGGGGGGGGTGTCTCTATTCTGCCGGTGCCAGATGAAAACATTCACCTTAACGTGCCTAATAGGAGGTATATTGTGCCATCCTGACATACGCAGCAGGCGGTAGAGGATGAATGGTGTGGGCTATCTTGCAATAATTACTACCCTGCAGGATCCATTATACTCCGCATATGACAAAGGTAGGGAGCAAATCTTGGCGTCCTCCTACAATGCATTGCAAGCGCTAAAAACGTGCAGTACTCACAAGTGCCAGAAGGGGCGGCGTACAATGGAGGCCTCTTGTAAGGCTCGGTGTGCCCCTCTGTCCTGTATTGCATTGCTCTGCAGGTGCCATATTTATCTCTGCCACATTGATGAATCTCCTATACGGGGCCACCCGATACTATCAGCATATGTCTATACAGCTGATAGGCACATATACCACCATGCAGGTGTTATAGTGATTCTCAGCCTGTGACATGCTCGGGAATACAAACACCCTCTATCCACGATTTCCAGCCCCCCCCCCCCAAACCAGCGCCGGCAACCGCCGCCCACCCTCAACAATGCAGTTTTACATTACCTGTCCCCTTTAGCACATGTGGGTGACTGTCGCCACCTGGTGTCTGACAAAAAATACTACACATTTTCTGCATGTGCCGTAGGTGTACAACTAGGGGTGTACATCCGCTTATTACATTGGGCTGGGGGGGGGGCTCACAGATTCCACTAAGGTCAGCTGAGTATTAATCACAATACCTAACGGAAAAACAGCCTTAATTATTTTTCTAAACCCTACGCCGGCTCCATAAAGAAAAGCCAAAATGCTTCCATTGTAATATAAAGGGCCTTTTATAATTAGTGGCAGAAGAGTAAACCATTATAGTGTCGGCAGATGGCCCCCACAGACAATAGCGGTAATGATCAATACTCCAATCATTGTCATATAGTACGGATGAAATAAAAAAGGCACATGGGATAAGAAGAGACGGAGGAAGAGAAGGGATGTGGGTGGTTACCAGCAGGCATTGCTGAAGATTGTCTACACTGCCCAAAGTCTCAGAGATCCCCCAATGCCTCTTTATTTTTGAGAAATGTGGACAATCCTAGACAGTAGTTATATGGAGATTGTCATACACTTCTGGCCTTAGGTAGGGTCATTATAAATAAAAAAGATCAAGTCTTTCGTTCTAACTTACATTACACAAATCAATAGAACATGTGAATCTGTAAAGCTTTGTAATATATCTTATTGGAGAAATATGCTTCTTTATCCACTTAGGAGCCACTTCTCCCATCTGCCCCCTGAACTCACCCTACAAAAAATGCTGCTAACAATGGGATCAGATTATAGCTACTATTAAAATATATAGAGAGGAGGAGCTATATAAAGAGAGAAGGTGTTGCTGCTTTCTAATAAGCTTTTTTTTTTTCATTTTAGCTGGATTCACAGCAGCACTTCTGAGTACTTCTGTATATTGTCCTCCAAGCTCCCGATTTCTAGTAAATGTTTTATCTCAATCAGAGATGAATCTAAGTTTTCCTTCACCTAAGACAAAAAATTCAGTTGGCCGCCTCTTCCTATACACAAGTTAATCAGTTTGTGTTGTCGTCATGTGACAATTCACATGCGATTTTCAAACTTACAGTCACGTGATGACGAGCTGATCTTTCTAATTCTATCAGTGTTCAGTGAAATACTACAGCCCCTGCTTCACTGAGAGAAGTAGGAAGAAAAACTTGTGTGCATATGACGTTAGTATGAAAATCACATATAAGTGATCATGTGATGACTGCTGGAACGAGCCGGCAAAACCGAATGCTGACAGTGAGTATATTACACAGTATTAAGATTAGGCACTCTAGAGTGCATAGTGTTATAATGAATGCTCCTAACATAAATACAGATATATCAACTCTTGTCAGACAACACAATAGTTTATCCACTTGGCCAGGCACCACGTTAGATGACAAATTATTGTTAGATGTGTACAGGATCAGTATTAATAACCATAAATGAATACAGCACTAGAACCACCAATAGTGCTGGGATACATCATCCGAACCACCGGCAATACAGGAATACATCACCAGAACCACTGTCAGTACAGGAGCACATCACCAGAACCACTGTCAGTACAGGAGCACATCACCAGAACCACTGTCGGTACAGGAGCACATCACCAGAACCGCTGTCAGTACAGGAGCACATCACCAGAACCGCTGTCGGTACAGGAGCACATCACCAGAACCACTGTCGGTACAGGAGCACATCACCAGAACCACTGTCGGTACAGGAGCACATCACCAGAACCACTGTCGGTACAGGAGCACATCACCAGAACCACCGTCAGCACAGGAGCACATCACCAGAACCACTGTCAGTACAAGAATACATCACCAAGCTTAGTACAGCAATCAATTGCAATGTGAGGTCAGCCCCATATACAATAGATATGTCCTTAACAATGGTAATGAGATGCTGGGAGTTGTTACCAGCCATCATCAGACTGTGGATAGAGGGGAAAACTGGTGAAAAATGCTGGAAATGAGAAATATTATTCGTGATGTGACAGTAAGGGGAGACCTGTCAGTTTAGGGAAGCGGGATGGAGAGATGAAGAAAAAAATGTTTTAGAAAATATTGAAAAATATTCAATAAATTGAGAGAATATACATATAACATGAAATACCAGAATTACCGTTTCACCCCCCAAAAAAGTGCGCTAAAAACATTGCATGTACCCCAAAATGGTATCAATAAAAACGTCATCTCGCCACAGGCCCTCGCCCAACTCCATCAATGGAAACATGTAAAAAAAATTTTTTTTAGAAATATCAGAAAATGGCAAAATAAATCCTAAACATTTTTTTTCACAAACTTCTGAATTATATTTAATCGCTGAAATCTAAAATAAAAAACCTACACAAGACTGATATTACTGATTTTTTTTTTTTTTACTGCACGATAAAAGTTATAAAAAAAAACCTCAAAAGACAATGGAAATACTGTGTTTTTTTTCCCATTTCTCTGTCCATTTTATGATAAAAGAGAATGAGGTCATTCACAACTACAGCTCGTCTTGCAATAAAAACAGCCCTCATACGGCGATGTGGTCGGAAAAATCGTGGGTCTGGAGGAAATAACGAAAGTGCGAAAACAAAAAGGGTCTTTTCTATGGGACCGTACTTGGTTATTGTTATTGCCGGCCATTGCTCAGTGTAAGAACGTTCATCACGCTAACGATCTGTGATAATTCATTCGATTATGGCTCGCCCGATCTTTTATACTAAGCTACAAAATCGTCGTTCGGAGGACTCGGACCACCCACGTGACCACTGGACCAGGGTCCTGCAAATTATTTTTGCTCGACTCCTAATATTCGTGAATTGCTTAAAGAAGTAATTCCATAATGGCGTTTAATCCCCAGAATGTTCCCATTCACTGACTGCAAGCAGAGATCTTGAACTTGGTAAGAAATGGAAACATCAAATTGGGTCAGATATTCCTCACCGCCCCTTTAATAGTGTCCGAGGTTGTGTCCCCCTGTGTAACGTGATTACAGATGTGAATGGTTTTGGTCCGTCATATAATAAAGGCCTAAAGATGAGCAGAAGATGGAGGGACGTGGGTAATACCGAGGAAGAGGAGGCTGACATTGAGATCTGGTGTTACTGTAACGGGGGAGGGGTGGGCAAAGGGATACAGAATCTCTCTGATCCATTTTCTGTGAAGACGTCGGCAGGAGGAGGGGGCAGAGCGACTGCCAGAGGCCTAGTCGGGGTGACATATATATCCTAGGAGCAGTGTCTGCCTATGGGGGAGTGGGCTGGCGGAGAAGCGCGGGGGGCTCGCTGCCCATTGTACATTCATATTCACCATATGTAATACCCTCCTGAAGGCCGGAGTACGGGAATGGTGGCTGTGGGACCCCCGCCCTAGAGCATAAGAGAACCCCCCAACTGCTACATGGAAGCCCCGAGCTCCCCTGTATGGATGCCCTCTATATACCCTATATTTATTATATAGCCTATATGTACCCCTCAAATGCCACATTGTAAAAAAATACAGAGGACCCCAAACTTCCCTGTATGGGATAACATTGCCAGCCATAGTCATTATGCACAAAACAATGCCAACCATATTTACTGCCCCCATAACATTGTCATCCAGTTAGTGCCCCATAACATTCGCAGTCATAGTGTCGTATAACATTGTCAATCATATCTACTGCCCCATAACATTGTCATCCAGTTAGTGCCCCATAACATTCGTAGTCCGTGTTATATAACATTGACAATCATATTTACTGCCCCCATAACATTGTCATCCAGTTAGTGCCCCATAACATTCGCAGTCATAGTGTCAGATAACATTGTCAATCATATCTACTGCCCCATAACATTGTCATCCAGTTAGTGCCCCATAACATTCGTAGTCCGTGTTATATAACATTGACAATCATATTTACTGCCCCCATAACATTGTCATCCAGTTAGTGCCCCATAACATTCACAGTCATAGTGTCGTATAACAATGCCAACCATATTTACTGCCCCATAACATTGCCATCCAGTTAATGCCCCATAACATTCGCAGTCATAGTCGGTGCCGTATAACATTGCCAACCATATTTACTGCCCCATAACATTGCCATCCAGTTAGTGCCCCATAACATTCGCAGTCGTAGTCAGTGTTTTATAACATTACCAATCATATTTACTGCCCCCATAACAATGTCATCCAGTTAGTGCCCCATAACAGTCATAGTCAGTGTTATATAACATTGACAATCATATTTACTGCCCCCATAACATTGTCATCCAGTTAGTGCCCCACAACATTCACAGTCGTAGTGTCGTATAACAATGCCAACCATATTTACTGCCCCATAACATTGCCATCCAGTTAATGCCCCATAACATTCGCAGTCATAGTCGGTGCCGTATAACATTGCCAACCATATTTACTGCCCCATAACATTGCCATCCAGTTAGTGCCCCATAACATTCGCAGTCGTAGTCAGTGTTATATAACATTACCAATCATATTTACTGCCCCCATAACAATGTCATCCAGTTAGTGCCCCATAACAGTCGTAGTCAGTGTTATATAACATTGACAATCATATTTACTGCACCATAACATTGCCATCCAGTTAGTGCCCCATAACATTCACAGTCATAGTGTCGTATAACAATGCCAACCATATTTACTGCCCCATAACATTGCCATCCAGTTAGTGCCCCATAACATTCGCAGTCATAGTCGGTGCCGTATTACATTTGCAGCCATAGTCAATGTCCCCCATAACATTGCCAGTCATAAATAGTGCCCCCATAATATTACCAGCGATAGGCAGTCATTGCCTCATACTATTGCAGGCCATAGTGTCCCCATAACATTACCATAATCAGTTCCCCATAATATTACCATGCATTATCCGTGCCACATAATATATTTAGTGCCCCAGTCACATTGTAAGGAATAGTCAGTGCCCCCGTAACATTGCCAGCCGCATTCAATGCCCCCTGTGGATACAGTCTTGCGCCATTTAGACTGCTTGCGCTTGGTAATTACAGCATTTCTGTATTACTCATCTCTACTGTCTCTTCCTCTGTAAAAAAAACAAAAAGGACAGGGAATAAAAGGGACCTATTTAAAGGGATTTTTCATTTTCTGGAAACCCCTCTCTCTGGGCTCCAGTTTGTTTAAAAAGGTGAAACAATCTGCACTTTGCTCTTGCCCCCCTCCCCAAGTCTCCACCGCTGCTCCCGCTGTCGGTTATTGTCTGCAGCGCTTATTGTCACGTTGATAGCTTTGCAGCCAATCACAGAGCTCTGCCTGAGCTGATGACACAAGTCACTCAATTTGACTGAGCTCAGTGATTGGCTGCAGCGCTGTCAACATAATGTCAGCACTGCAGAAAATGAGCACAGCGAAGACCTGGGGAGGGGGAGTAAAGGACGGTTTGATTTTCTTTTACAACAAACTGCAGCCGGTTGAGAGAGGTTTTCCGAAATTTGAAAACCAATATAAAGGGGTATTCCCATCTCTAAGGTCCTATCCTAATATGTAATAGAAATAATAAAATTAGCAATTACCTCTAATTAGAAAGCTGATAAACTTACCCTGTGTGGTAAGGTTTCCATATTTACGACCGCTCGCAACTAACTCTCACTATATGATTGGTCATAACCATGGATACTGAAGATACTGCATCTTGGAGATTCACAATGCAGTCAGCCCCATTCAGGTTAATAGGGTGAGTTGCAGTACCCTGCACAGGCGGGTGGCTGGGAATGCTGCTCCACACTGAACACTTAGAGGAGGACCCTGCGCCAAACTTTAAGTAAATAGTTTAAAAAAATACATGTGTTCATCAAGTTCAACTGAGGGATGGTAAAAGATAAAAAAGATGGGGTATACTGCATAAGGCAGGACCCTGTCTGCCCTAAAAGAGCAAGTTAGTCCCGCCTGATCTCGAGTGTTGCTCCTCTACAAGTGACTCTCCTAGTTTTACTCCCCCTAGAACATATGATGCCTTCAGGTTATTACACCCAGATCCTTCTCTACCAGCGACTCTCCTAGTTTTACTCCCCCTAGAACATATGATGCCTTCAGGTTATTACACCCAGATCCTTCTCTACCAGCGACTCTCCTAGTTTTACTCCCCCTAGAACATATAATGCCTTCAGGTTATTACACCCAGATCCTTCTCTACCAGCGACTCTCCTAGTTTTACTCCCCCTAGAACATATAATGCCTTCAGGTTATTACACCCAGATCCTTCTCTACAAGTGACTCTCCTAGTTTTACTCCCCCTAGAACATATAATGCCTTCAGGTTATTACACCCAGATCCTTCTCTACCAGCGACTCTCCTAGTTTTACTCCCCCTAGAACATATGATGCCCTCAGGTTATTACACCCAGATCCTTCTCTACAATTGAATCTCCTAGTTTTACTCCCCCTAGAACATATGATGCCCTCAGGTTCTTACACCCAGATCCTTCTCTACCAGCAACTCTCCTGTTTTTTTCTCCCCCTAGAATATGTGATGCCCTCAGGTTATTACACCCAGATCCTTCTCTACAAGTGACTCTCCTAGTTTTACTCCCTCTAGAACATATGCTGCCCTCAGGTTATTACACCCAGATGCTTCTTTACAAATGACTCCTAGTTTTACTCCCCCTAGAACATATGGTGCCCTCATGTTATTACACCCATACCCTTCTCTACAAGTGACTCTCTTATTAATAATAATAATAATAGTAATTTTATTTCTATAGCGCCAACATATTCCGCAGCACTTTCCATTTTAGAGGGGACTTGTACAGACAATAAAAGACACAGAGGGCTATAAATGCATAAAGAATATGAACACATGATGTGAGGAACCTGATTATGGTTTAAGTTTTTTGAATGGGGCACACAGGGATCGTTAGGTTAATGCGTTGAGGCGGTAGGCCAGTCTGAACAAATGCGTTTTTAGGGCACGCTTAGAACTGTGGGGATTGGGGATTAATCGCATTAACCTAGGTAGTGCATTCCAAAGAATCGGCGCAGCACGTGTAAAGTCTTGGAGACGGGAGTGAGAGGTTCTGATTATTGAGGATGCTAACCTGAGGTCATTAGCGGAGCGGAGGGCACTGGTAGGGTGGTAGACTGAGACCAGAGAGGAGATGTAGGGTAGTGCAGAGCCATGGAGCGATTTGTGGATGAGGGTAGTAGTTTTGTACTGGATTCTGGAGTGGATGGGTAACCAGTGTAATGACTGGCACAAGGTAGAGGCATCGGTGTAACGGTTGGTGAGGAATATGATCCTGGCAGCAGCATTCAGCACAGATTGGAGCGGGGAGAGTTTGGTAAGAGGGAGGCCGATTAGTAGAGAGTTACAATAGTCCAGACGAAAATGAATAAGTGAAACAGTAAGAGTTTTTGCAGAATCGAAAGTAAGAAAAGGGCGAATTCTAGAAATGTTTTTGAGATGCAGGTAAGAAGAGCGAGCCAGTGATCGGATGTGGGGGGTGAATGAAAGGTCAGAATCAAGGATGACCCCAAGGCAGCGGGCATGTTGCTTTGGAGTAATGGTGGAACCGCACACGGAGATGGCAATGTCAGGCAAAGGTATGTTAGTAGAGGGAGGAAACGCGAGTTCAGTTTTTGACAGGTTCAGTTTCAGATAGAGGGAGGAAATGATGTTGGAGACAGCGGTAAGACAATCATTGGTGTTTTGTAATAATGCAGGCGTGATGTCAAGAGTGGTACTGGAAACCAAATCTACTGATTGTTTGTCGAGTAGGGGCAGTATGCAAAGAGAAGAGGAGGGGGCCTAAAACTGATCCTTGAGGAACCCTAACAGTAAGGGGAAGGTGAGAGGAAGAGGGGCCAGAAAAAGATACAGTGAAGGATCGGTCAGAGAGATAGGAGGAGAACCAGGAGAGAACGGTGTCCTTGAGGCCGACGGAGCGGAGCATAGTGAGGAGGAGTTTTACTGCCCAGCCTCTCTGCCAGGCCCTTCACTGGCTTCCTATCGCCCAGAGACTCCAGTTCAAAACCCTTACAATGACATACAAAGCCATCCACAACCTGTCTCCTCCATACATCTGTGACATGGTCTCCCGGTACCTACCTACACGCAACCTTCGATCGTGTCATGATCTCCTCCTCTTACTCCTCTCTCATCTCTTCCTCCCACAACCGCATCCAAGACTTCTCCCGTGCTTCCCCTATACTCTGGAACTCTCTACCCCAACACATCAGGCTCTTACCTACCACGGAAACCTTCAAAAGGAACCCGAAGACCCACCTCTTCCAACAAGCCTACAGCCTGCAGTGATCCCCAGTCTACTGAACTGCTGCATGACCAGCTCTACCCTCTCCTAGTGAATCCTCACCCATCCCTTGTAGATTGTGAGCCCTCGCGGGCAGGGTCCTCTCTCCTCCTGTACTTGTGTGTGCCTTGTTTTACTCATGTTTATTGTACTTGTCTATATTTGCCCCGCTCGCATGTAAAGCGCCATGGAATAAATGGCGCTATAAAAATATATAATAATAATAATAATGATCCACAGTGTCAAATGCTGCAGAGAGATCCAGGAGAATTAGCATGGGAACCATTAGAGATTTTAGTGAGGACAGTTTCAGTATGGTTTAAAAAGTGGAAACCAGATTCAAGAGGGTCAAGAAGAGAGGTTATTACGCCCAGATCCTTCTCTACAAGTGACTCTCCTAGTTTTACTCCCCTAGAACATATGGTGCCCTCAGGTTATTATACCCAGATCCGTTTTTACAAGTGACTCTCCTAGTTTTATTCTTCTAGAACATATGACGCCCTCATATTATTAGTGCCCATGTGTAGAGATCAACGAATATGTTAGGAAAATGATCGCCGAATCCGAATTTGCCATATTTGTGCCGATTTTATGTTTGATGATCGTTTCCGAACATATTCGCTCATTTGATCCCAGGGCCTTATGTGAGGTCTGACAAAGAATCTGAAAATTTCATCCCAGAATTGAAAGTAGTCATGGCATTGATGTGCGATCCTTCAAGCATATGCTTCTCCAGGCCATCACTGACCCACCGTCAAAATGGACAGACTTCAAAATTATGAATGCAGCTCTGGAGTGCACATAAATATAACGCTATCGCAAACAGTGATTAAAATTATCGCTGTGAATGGGGCGCTGCGTTAATCCAGAGCTGTCCCCTCCTGATTCTAGGGGTCAAACATATAAAATGAGAATTACGTGAGGCCATAGCTTTCTCTGGTGGGAGAGAGCGGACATTGCTGGGAATTCAGCAACATCCATGACTCATGAGGGGCTCTCATGTTTGGGACCTAAAACTTGGCAGCCCCCTATTTGCTTGTAGAGACACTTTGCACTATTTTTTGCAACATTAAGGGTATGTGCACACGTTGCGGATTAGCCTCTGGAATTTTTTTGTGCGGATTCTGCATCTCTTGGCAGAAAACGCAGGTGAGGATTTGACGCGTTTTTTTATGCGGATTTACTGCTGATTTCTTGCGTTTTTACCCCTGCGGATTTCTATAATGGAATGGGTACAAAAACGCTGCAGATCCGCACAAAAGAAGTGACATGCTCCTTCTTTTAATCCGCAGCTTTTCCGTGCGGAATTTTCAGCACCGTTAGCACAGCATTTTTTTTTTCATTGATTTACATTGCACTGTAAATCACTTGCGGATCTGCAGGAAATCAGCAATGTGTGCACACAGCCTAAAGCAATGCAGTTGATAAAAGTATTTGTAAGGTTCGTCGTATGTAAATGCAATTTTAGCAAAACCTGAGAACGAGGCCTCACGCTGCACGGCGGCGCGCGTATATCCCATGTAATACCTAGCAGCACAGTTACTTTCTCGTCCTGCAGATAAATCCCCCCCCCCTTTTGTGTTAGAAATTACAGGAAGAGCAGGGGGAGAGAAAAGCGAGGAGGGGGATAGAGAGAGACAGCTAGTGGGAGAACGAAAACATTCCTGTCTCTCCTCCCTCTTATATGGAGGAGACATGAGGCATCTTAGGCCCCCCCAAAACAACAACTTTGCGCCCCACAATCCCCATCTATATCAGCCCCCTCCTCCCTCCTCCGGTTTTGCTCCTTGCTGCTGTTTTCTGAGACCTGAAGGAAGAGAGTAACAGAGAGAGGGAGGGTTAGACAGACAGGGAGACGCAGAGAAAGAGAGGGAGGGAGGTAACCAGGCAAGGGGAGTGACAACCAGCAGGAGGGGGCAGGGAGGGAGCAGTTTAGGAGGGGGGGAGGAGGTGAAAAAAAATTTCGTCTTTTGTGGGATTTTCACTGCACAACGGATTAAAAAAAAAAAGAAAAGCAAAAAAAAAAAAGAAAAAGCTTTTTTTTAATTCTTTCTGCCGTGTGGCTGGTTTCTTGCGCACCCACTTTTTCTTTTTCGGCCTCAGCCAGCATCGCAGGCACAGAAAACCCTGGGCACGATGATTCGCGAGGGCTCACACTCCGATATCCCACTCGGCCCTGGATGACTGCGATCGGAGGGATCTGAGACGCTGCGAATTTAAAGGCGAGAGCGAGTGAGGGCGATCCATGAGGATTCACAGCCTCCTGTGCCCCCCAATCCTTTTGTTAGGTGGGTGCCGTTCTGGATCCTTCCAGAGATTTGCCAGCCGGGATTGAGATGGAGGTGTTAAGAGATTTAGACACGTACACACACATACGCACGTATCCGTGTAACCATCCAAAGCCGCGGAGGGGACGGACGCAGGCGACACGCTACATGACACACGTATGAAGCCATCCATCGTGTAGGTGGACGGGAAAGACATCGAACATACAGACAAAAATACACACACACCCCTCTCCGGTGGGATCCCCTCCGTGTACACACCCCCGGCACCGACATACACAAGTGCGCAGTACACACGGAGGGGCAACGCGTGCACCCCTAGGCTCAACAGCTTACAATCTACATGGCAAGAACACAGGAGAGGCCTACGAAGGGGAGCAGGTACTGCAAAATTTTTAGAATACTGCTGAAGGGTTCTTGGTTTTAATTGCTTACTGTTTCTTTAAGAAGTACTAACCTATTCCACCATGTTATTCTCATTCTATTCTATGTATATATATTCCTACGGCAGAGATAGAATCGTGTACGATCACGTAATGAAATGTTAGATCGTCGATGTAACCCCTGCGCTGTCTTCATGATCGTACATGTGGAATCTCATGCAAATGATTGAAAGGGTTAATCGATATCGCTTCTTGGTGTGGTACATATGACGGGAGGTCAGATAAGGTTTGCCGGGACTGATGCTTTATGGAAACGTCATGTCGGAATATAAAAATATCTAGAGAAATATATATACATACATATATTATATATATGTATATATATATTAAAAAGCCAATTCCCAGTTCACACCCAAGTCCTTGCGTCTCCCTCTCCTGCTCAGCTCTCCATCACCTTCTGGGAAAGCTGAGTGACGATCCATATGGCGGCCGTCACATTCCATACAGAGATGGTCACCCAGCTTTCCTGCACTCCTGAATGGCAGATCTGCTCCTGGATCTCCAGTTGTGTAGGCAGATTTGTCATATTGATTGTCCCAAAGCTTTCACAAAATTGGTGTTAATATAGATAATTTTTTATTTTAATTTTAGGGCTTTTTGGGTTTTTTTCTGATTCTTTATGTATAGAAAACATATATGGCGTATTCATGTATGTTGTTACCCTTAACTAGGGAGTATATTGATCACTTCAAAAATGAAGGGTTAGTCTGTGTTCCTGCTGTTGCATGTATTAGGGATGTACATAGAAAAATGGGGACCCCCAATCCTCTGTAATCGACTATGACCTCATTGTAGTAAGAGTAGCCCCTCGTAACCTTTGGGCCCTCATTTGATCGGTGGGGGGTTCACATTTCTCAGGTGATTGCTAATTCGGGGCCTGCTCCCTAAACGCCATTTCTTTTTACCCTAGTGTACATGTCAGGAGTGTAATTATAGTTAAAGTGGGGGTTGCAGTCGCACCCGGGCCTTGGAGCCTAGTAGGGCTCAAAAAGGTCCCTTTTAGCCCAAATGAGAAGACCAATAATATTGAAGACCTGTGATAATTGGGGACCCTGTGGAAAATTTTGCATTGGGGTCCTAAGCATCAAGTTACAGCAAAATGCTAAATATGTGCTAGAGATGTGACTGGTGGGGGAACAAGTGCACCGGCCCATGCTGAACCCAAAATTGTGGTAGACCTGTTGATGGAGAGTCATTGGAAGCTATCGAAACTTCAAGTCACTCAACCCTGGGAAATATTGGGCCCCATTTTCCATTGTCTAACATTCTAGTAGGAGTTGAGTAGAGGATCCCCTTACTCTGTCGACTGTTGGGGTGCACAAAAGCTAGTCCCAACAATGCCCACTGATCAAATGTGGATAACCGCTCTTCGGCCCAGTGGCAAAAATGGCCCCCCATATTCTTGAAACTGCAAATAATCACGACTGAAAAATCAGTATTATAGGTAACTAGTACAAATGTTGTCATATATCTTATTGGGGGAAAGTGTCACCTTTCAGCAGCTTGTACGTTTTATTTTCTGATGCAGGAATTCTGAAAGGGTTCAAAAACATTTTAAGTTTCCCCCCAAAAAATAATTTACAAATCTAGAGTAAAACAGTAAATAGAAGACGGGGAGGAGGGGGATGCGGCTGCAGCTTTTCTCACTTTTCTCTGCATGCTGGGAGAGGGATCCGAACAGGGAGATATTTTCTTTGCTCAACGCTGGTAACATATCAAGAAGAGCCAATCCATACAAAGGAATAGCAAGAAAATTACATCTTAAATACAGGTGAGACACTCTGGCTGTGTCTACATTATTTTGTTTTTCTTCTCTACTTCATTGACAGTGGCATGTAAGAGTATGGGCACCCCTGGTTAAAATTACTGTGATTGTGAATAATTAAGCGAGTTAAATCTCTAAATCTCTAAAAGGCCTACACTGTATGCAGAATTATTAGGCAAGTTGTATTTTAGAGGATTATTTATATTACTAGATGGTAGCCTGATTCTAACGCATCGGGTATTCTAGAATATGTATGTAGTTTATTTATGAAGATTTTAGAACAATACATTGAATACACAGGATTCGGCCGGCCGCGACCAATTAGCGAAGCGTAGTTCAAATCCCGCGCCAATTCGTGGCCTGACTGCCCCTGTCGCTGATTGTTCGCGGCCGGCCACGTAGTAAATAGCACAGCCACGTAGTATATAACAGCCCATGTAGTAAATAGCACAGCCACGTATTATATTGCACAGCCACGTAGTATATAGCACAGCCCATGGAGTGTATAGCACAGCCCACGGAGTATATAGCACAGCCACATAGTGTATAGGACAGCCCACGGAGTGTATAACAGCCCACATAGCATATCACACAGCCACGTAGTTTATAACAGCCCACGTAGCATATAACACAGCTCACATAGTATATAACAGCCCACGCATGCAGTATATAACACAGCCCACGTAGTGTATAACACAGGCCACGTAGTGTATAACACAGCCCACATAGTATATAGCACAGCCACGTAGTATATTGCACAGCCACGTAGTGCATTGCACAGCCACGTAGTACATTGCACAGCCCACGTAGTATATTGCACAGCCCACGTAGTATATTGCACAGCCACGTAGTACATTGCACAGCCACGTAGTACATTGCACAGCCCACGTAGTATATTGCACAACCCACGTAGTATATTGCACAGCCCACGTAGTATATTGCACAGCCCTCATAGTATATAGCACAGCCTACGTAGTATATAGCACAGCCCACACAGTATATTGCACAGCCCACGTAGTACATTGCACAGCCCACGTAGTACATTGCACAGCCCACATAGTACATTGCACAGCCCACGTAGTACATTGCACAGCCAACGTAGTACATTGCACAGCCAACGTAGTACATTGCACAGCTCACTTAGTATACTGCACAGCCCACGTAGTATATTGCACAGCCCACGCAGTATATAGCACAGCCCACGTAGTATATTGCACAGCCCACACAGTATATAGCACAGCCCACACAGTATATTGCACAGCCCACGCAGTACATTGCACAACCCACGCAGTATATTGCATAGCCCACACAGTATATTGCACAGCCCACGTAGTATATTGCACAACCCATGTAGTATATTGCACAGCCCACATAGTATATAGCAATGTGGGCATCATATCACTGTTAAAAAAAAGAATTAAAATAAAAATTAGTTATATACTCACCTTCCGTTAGCCCCCGAATCCAGGCGAAGCGTTTACCGATGCTCCTCGAGCGCTCCAGTCTCAAGAGTGCATTGCGGTCTCGCGAGATGATGACGTAGCGGTCTCGTGAGACCGCTACGTCATCATCTCGCGAGATCGCAATGCATGGAGCGGTCACCGGAGCGTCGCGAGGAGCGGGAAAGGCCTGTTCTGGATCCGAGAGGCCGACGGACAGTGAGTATATAACTATTTTTTATTTTTTTTATTATTTTTAACAGTAGATCTTTTTACTATTGATGCTGCATAGGCATAACGCGGCATAACGCGGTCCGTTAACGCTGCCATTAACCCTGGGAGTAAGGAGCGGCCATTTTGCCGCCGGACTGTGCCAGTCGCTGATTGGTCGTGGCTGTTTTGCCGCGACCAATCAGCAACTTGGGATTTCCGTTACAAACAGACAGACGGAAGTGACCCTTAGACAATTATATAGTGGATTGATCAACAACTATGTTCTCAATCAACCCAAAAGACTCATAAATATCATAGCTTAATATTTTTGGAGGTTGGAGTGGGGTTTTTTGTTTAGATTTGGCTATCTTAGGAGGATATCTGTTTGTGCAGGTAACTATTACTGTGAAGAATTATTAGGCAACTTAATAAAAAACCAAATATATTCCCATGTCACTTGTTTATTTTCACCAGGTAAACCAATATAACTGCACAAAATTTAGAAATAAACATTTCTGACATGCAAAAACAAACCCCCCAAAAATGAGTGACCAATATAGCCCCCTTTCTTTATGATGACACTCAGCAGCCTCCATCCATAGATTGTCAGTTGTTTGATCTGTTTACGATGAACATTGGTGCAGCAGCCACCACAGCCTCCAGACACTGTGCCGAGAGGTGGACGATTTTCCCTCCCTGTAGATCTCACATTTTATGAGGGACCACAGGTTCTCTATGGGGTTCAGATCAGGTGAACAAGGGGGCCATGTTCATCTTCTTTGAGACCTTTACTGGCCAGCCACGCTGTGGAGTAGTTGGAGGCATCTGATGGAGCATTGTCCTGCATGAAAATCATGTTTTTCTTGAACGATACCAACTTCTTCCTGTACCACTGCTTGAAGAAGTTTTCTTCCAGAAACTAGCAGTAGGTCTGGGAGTTGAGCTTCACTCCATCCTCAACCCGAAAAGGTCCCAAAAGTTCATCTTTGATGATACCAGCCCATACCAGTACCCACCTCCACCTTGCTGGCGTCTGAGTCGGAGTGGAGCTCTCTGCCCTTTACTGATCCAGCCTCTGGCCCATCCATCTGGCCCATCAAGAGTCACTCTCATTTCATCAGTCCATAAAACCTTTGAAAAGTCAGTCTTAAGATATTTCTTGGCCCAGTCTTGACGTTTTATCTTATGCTTCTTGTACAAAGTTGGTCGTTTTTCAGGCTTCCTTACCTTGGCCATGTCCCTGAGTATCGCACACCTTGTGCTTTTTGTTACTCCAGTAACGTTGCAGCTCTGAAATATGGCAAAACTGGTGGCAAATGGCATCTTGGCAGCTTCACGCTTGATTTTCCTCAATTCATGGCCAGTTATTTTGCGCCTTTTTGCCCAACACGATTCTTGCGACCCTGTTGGCTATTTGCCATGAAACGCTTGATTGTTCGGTGATCACGCTTCAAAAGTTTGGCAGTTTCAAGACTCCTGTATCCCTCTGCAAGACATCTCACAATTTTGGACTTTTTAGAGCCCGACAAATCTCTCTTCTGACCCATTTTGCCAAAGGAAAGGAAGTTGCCTAATAATTAAGCGCACCTTATATAGGGTGTTGATGTCATTAAACAACACCCCTCCTCATTACAGAGATGCACATCACCTGATTTACTGAATTGGTAGTTGGCTCTCAGCCTTAGAGTAGGACAACATGTGATCAAAATACAACTTGCCGAATAATTCTGCACACAGTGTAAAGTTAAAGATGACACATGTCTTTTGTATTTTAGGCTATTATGCAGTATATATGTATTGTGATTTTTTACATTTTAAAAATAACAAAAAGGAAAATGGGCCAATGCAAAAGTTTGTGCAATATGTGCAGTTAGTATCACAGTTTGTAAACGCTTTTTGTGGCCAGACTAGAGTCTTTCAATTCTTGATTGACGGATTTTCATCCTTTCTTCTAGTTCTGTGGGATTCCTGGGTCATCTTCCATCCTCTGCTATTTTGAGGTTTAGCCACAGATTTTCAATGATGTTCAGATCAAGGGACTATGATGGCCATTGTAAAAACTTCAGCTCGCACCTTATGAGGTAATTTATTGTGGATTTTGGAGTGTGTTTGGGATTATTATCCATTTGTAGAAGCCTTCTTCTTCCTCTTTTCAGCTTCAGCTTTTTAACAGATGGAGTTATGTTTGCATCAAGAATTTGTTGAAATTTCATTGAATCCATTCTTCCCTCTACCCGTGAAAGGTTCCCCGTGCCATTGGCTGCAACACAACCCCAAAGCATGATTGATCCACCTCCATGCTTATTGGTTGGCGAGATGTTCTTTTCCTGAAATTCTGTGCCCTTTTATCTCCACACATACCTTTGATCATTGTGGCCACAGAGTTCCATTTTAACCTCATTGGTCCACAGGACTTGTTTCCAAAATGCATCAGGCTTGTTTAGATGTTTTGCATACTTCTGACGATGAATTTTATAATGAGGATGCAGGAGAGGTTTTCTTCTGATGACTCTTCCATGAAGGCCATATTTGTCCAGGTGTCTCTGAACAGTAGAACAATGTACCACAACTCCACATACTGCTAAATCTTCCTGAAGGTCTTTTGCAGTCAAGTGGGGGTTCTGATTTGCCTCTCTAGCAAACCTACAAACCGTTCTCACTGAAATTTTGCTTGGTCTTCCAGAGCTTATCTTGACCTCCATTGTTCCTGGTAACTGCAATTTCTTAATAACATTTCAGAGGAAAGGAAAACTTGAAAACACTTTGCTCTCTTCTTATAGCCTTCTCCTGATTTGTGGGCCTCCACCATTTTCATTTTCAGAGTGCTAGGCAGCTTCTTACAAGAACCAATGGCTGCTGTTTTTTTGGTACACGGTTAGAGGAGGCTGGGTTTTTGTAAAGCTGAGAAATTTGCATCAGCTGGCCTTTCCCAATGATGATAATGAACAAGCCTTAACCCTAACAGACTAATTAAGGTCTGAAATCTTGTTCAAAGTTATCTAATTACACAAATCTCCAAGGGCGTCAAAACTTTTGCATCTGCCCATTTTCCTTTTTGTAATTTTTTACATGTAAAAACCCTGCTCCAATACCTCTTTCCATTGACTGCAACATATGATGATATTTTCTAGAGATTAGACCAGTCGTATACTTTGCCGATGATAATGACTCAAGTGCGGAGCTTTTTTGAATTTCGGGTGCAGTAACACTAAACTGGGACCAGAACGCGTGCCACAGTTGTAGGTATTGAAATAAGGAAGCATTAGGAAACCCATATTCTTGTTGGAGTTTATTGAAGCTTTTAAGTATTCCTTTTTCTAGTATACTGTCCATAGTTTGTATTCTCTTCGGTTCCCACCCTTTAAACCCCTTTAACTTGTCAAACTCCGCTAATTTATGATTGTGCCATATTGGGGTAAATTTGGAGTAACCAGTAATTAATCTCTTTCCCCTCTCGCACATCTTGTATATTTACGCCATAGTTGGCCACTCCCCATCCACGCGGCTCGCACCCCCTTACAAAATGTGAATAGGTGAAAAGTATTGTCTGTCATGTAAAACAAGTCTTCCCGCTTTGCCCATACTCTCCCTCTTTTCCCAACCGTGGATATGCTGTATCTGTGATGCTATAAAGTACATCCATGGATCTGGTAGATGTCTCCCTTCTTCTTCTGCTCCTCCTCCCTTCTCACAGCATATGGAGCTCTGATCCAGTCAGATGTCTCCCCTCTTCTGTTCCTCCTCCTTTCTCACAGCATATGGAGCTCTGATCCAATCAGATGTCTCCCCTCTTCTGCTCCTCCTCCCTTCTCACTGCATTGGATGCTCTGATCCAATCAGATGTTTCCCTTCTTTTGCTCCTCCTCCCTTCTCACAGCATATGGAGCTCTGATCCAATCAGATGTCTCCCCTCTTCTGTTGCTCCTCCCTTCTCACAGCATATGGAGCTCTGATCCAATCAGATGTCTCCCCTCTTCTGTCCTCTTCACAGCATATGGAGCTCTGATCCAATCAGATGTTTCTCTTCTGCTCCTCCTCCCTTTTCACAGCATATGGAGCTCTGATCCAATCAGATGTCTCCTCTCTTCTGTTCCTCCTCCCTTCTCACAGCATATGGAGCTCTGATCCAATCAGATGTCTCCCCTCTTCTGCTCCTCCTCCCTTCTCACAGCATATGGAGCTCTGATCCAATCAGATGTTTCCCCCCTTCTGTTGCTCCTCATCCCCTCTCACAGCATGCAACCTCACAGACACAGAGAGAGAGGGAAACTGCAGCTGCATCCCCCTCCTTTATGTCTGCCATTTACTATTTCACTCCAGATAGATTTTTTTGGTGGCCGATGAATATTTGGAACATTTAGAGAGATGTTACAGACAGGAAAAAGACGAACTACAAGTTGCAGAAGGTGAGGAAGAACTATGACATGGAGGTTTCCTATATTCACATAATTTAAGCTAAAATTGGTATTATAATTCTAGATGGCATTTGACATTATCATGCCATGCTGAAGGTATTATGGGCTGTGTCTGGTGATACTGGAGATACTGTTTATGTTATGTGGACACTGCTGCAGGATACTGCTACTTTTGCAATACATTGAAGTTTTTGAAAGATTGCTCATAGCTATTGATGTTGTCTAAAATTAATTAGTAAATATATAGTTGAGCAAATTTTGCAAACAGACTCTATGGTACAACAGTGGAGGGGATTCTGCACAGTAACAGGAGCCAGGACGCTGCAGAGTATTATTATTATTATGCTTACTTATATAGTGCCAACATATTCGGCAGCACTTTTGCAGACATTGGCATCACTGTCCCCATTGGGGCTCACAATCTAAATTCCCTATCAGTAAGTTGGACTGTGGGAGGATCTCACAGTGGCTGCGACCCGGTCCGTGGCCCTGGGCACCCTATAAAAGGGGAAAGGTCTTTTAAGGGGAATTGTGGATAAAGTCTATTGTTCTTGACGCCCCCTGTGGTTCTCGGTCAATAGGGACCGACGCTGCTTAAAGGGGTCCTCTGGGGTGATGTTGTTGCAGCAAGATGGTATACCTTCCCACAGGTGAAGCGGGGTCCCCAGGGCTTCCCAAGTGTAGAGCACCGATGGTGTGGTCAATGGTATGGCAAAGAACGAGGACACAGGGTTTGCAGTCTTTTACCTGGTTTACTGATGTTAGCAGTCCTCAGTCCAGAGTACCAAGTGCATGGGTAGCCATGGTCCGGCCGGCTTGTAGGCAATAGGTGATCCCTCTCCCAGGTGAGGTCTGTAAGCCTGTCCTACTTGCGCTACTTTAGTTGGCAAGGTCCCTGCTGCTTGAAGCTTGGTTGCAAAGTCCCCTCTCTCCTGTCCTAAGACAGATGTCTGTATGATAGGCAGTGCGAGCCTGTTTATAGGGTCTCTATCATGACCTGGGCTCTCAGTTTACTGCTTCACCTCAGACTTGATGCAGGCAATTGGCATACAGTCCTATGCCCTCCGGTTCTGTCGCGCGTCCTGGAGAACAACATCACCTCGGGCTCCTGGTACCCGGTTGCTGCGCTCTGGCTCTTAGGGTGTCCTTCCGCTGTTCCCCTCCTGAGCCTCTTCCTCCTCTGTGCTTGTTCCCTCTAAGCTCCTCCACTATTCAACTCCTTCAAGTTCTCACTCTTTCCAGGGGCCACAGCTCATATGAGGCTGTGCAGCCCCTGCCTCTCTTCCAGATGTCCTTCTCCTCTCCTCACTCCTCTACAACTCGCTGACTCCTCCTCCAGACCAGGATACATAAAGTCTAAGGAAGGTCCCCTGAATCAGGGTCCTGAGCTCCCCCTCCAGGCCTAGATTCACATGTGTTGAATGTGAGTGCCTTACCTGATAGAAAGAATCTCCCTTGCCTCCAAGCGAGACATCACCCTCCCCGAATGGAAGGCAACATCACTGCAACAACGGGTTACCTGGGGTGTTGCTGAGGAAACCCACGGAAATATAGGGAGAGCATACAAACTCCTTACATATGTTGGCTTTGGTGAAATTTGAACTCAGGACTAACCACTGAGACACTACTGCAGAAGAGGAGTAGGGATGTTGCAGACTAACAGGAGCAGGGAAGCTGAGCAGTATCAGGAGCAGGGAATTTGCAGAGTAATAGGAGCAGGGAAGCTGCATAATAACAGGAGTAGGAAGCTGCAAAGTAATAGGAGCAGGGAAGCTGCAGAGTAGCAGGGTCAGGGATGCTGCAGAATAACAGGAGCAGGGATGCTGCAGAGTAATAGGAGCAGGGAAGCTGCAGAATAATAGGAGCAGGGAAGCTGCAGAGTAACAGGAGCAAGGAAGCTGCAGCATAACAGGAGCAGGGAAGCTGCAGAGTAACAGGAGCAGGGAAGCTGCAGAGTAACAGGAGCAGGGAAGCTGCAGCGTAACAGGAGCAGGGAAGCTGCAGAATAACAGGAGCAGGGAAGCTGCAGAGTAATATGAGCAGGGATGCTGCAGAATAATAGGAGTAGGGAAGCTGCAGAGTTACAGGAGCAGGGAAGCTGCGCAGTAACAGGAGCAGGGAAGCTGCAGAATAACAGGAGCAGGGAAGCTGCAGAATAACAGGAGCAGGGAAGCTGCAGAATAATAGGAGCAGGGAAGCTATAGAGTAACAGGAGCAGGGATATGTTTTTGTGCATAGTTGAGTTTCTTGACTTTGTTTGCACGTTGAAGGTCTGGCTTTTGACCACGACTATTCCAGGAAGATGATTTCTGGCCAGACTTCTCCAAACAGTAGATTGTTGAAGCTGGGTTGCTGCCAGTTCTGAGCTGATGGCACAGCTGGACATTTTCCGATTTCAAAGGGAAGTAACATGTATTTCATTGGCCGACCATTGCGCCTACGGTCCTCAACATTGCCCATTTCTTGGTGCATCTTCAAAATAGCCTGAACAGCACCCCCAGTCTACTTTGAATTTTTTGCTTAGGCGAAACCTTGCTGATGTAGTATAACTACCTTTGTTTAGTTTTTGTGCTCAGTCTCGCCACGGTGCAAGACATGTGGCATGAAACTGTCTTCTACAACCTCACCTTTGTAGCAAACTTTGTCTACTCCTCACCCAGTTTTAAGCTTTTTTCTGTTTCATTTAGTGTCTTTGTTCCAGCCTATACAGTTATATGAAAAATTTTGGGCACCCCTATTAATCTTAAGCTTAATGTTTTATACAAATAGTTTTTTTTGCAACAGCTATTTCAGTTTCATATATCTAATAACTGTTGGACACAGTAATGTTTCTGCCTTGAAATGAGGTTTATTGTACTAACAGAAAATGTGCAATCTGCATTCAAACAAAATTTGACAGGTGCATAAGTATGGGCACCCCACCAGAAAAGTGACATTAATATTTAGTAGATCCTCCTTTTGCAACAATAACAGCCTTTAGTCGCTTCCTGTAGCTTTTAATGAGTTCCTGGATCCTGGATGAAGGTATTTTTGACCATTCCTCTTTACAAAACAATTCCAGTTCAGCTAAGTTTGATGGTCGCTGAGCATGGACAGCCTTCTTCAAATGATCCCACAGATGTTCAATGATATTCAGGTCTGGGGACTGGGATGGCCATTTCAGAACAGTGTAATTGTTCATCTGCATGAATGCCTGAGTAGATTTGGAGCGGTGTTTTGGATCATTGTCTTGCTGAAAGATCCATCCCCTGCGTAACTTCAACTTTGTCACTGATTCATGAACATTATTGTCAAGAATCTGCTGATACTGAGAGGAATCCATGCGTCCCTCAACTTTAACAAGATTCCCGGTGCCGGCATTGGCCACACAGCCGCAAAGCATGATGGAACCTCCACCAAATTTTACTGTGGGTTGCAAGTGTTTTTCTTGGAATGCTGTGTTTTTTGGCCGCCATGCATAACGCCTTTTTGTATGACCAAACAACTCAATCTTGGTTTCATCAGTCCACAGGACCTTCTTCCAAAAAGAAATTGGCTTCTCTAAATGTGCTTTTGCATATCTCCGCCGACTCTGTTTGTGGCGTGCTTGCAGAAACGGCTTCTTTCGCATCACTCTCCCATACAGCTTCTCCTTGTGCAAAGTGCGTTGTATAGTTGACCGATGCACAGTGACACCATCTGCAGCAAGTTGATGCTGCAGCTCTCTGGAGGTGGTCTGAGGATTGTCCTTGACTGATCTCACCATTCTTCTTCTCTGCCTTTCTGATGTTTTTCTTGGCCTGCCACTTCTGGCCTTAACAAGAACTGTACCTGTGTTCTTCCATTTCCTTACTATGTTCTTCACAGTGGAAATTGACAGGTTAAATCTCTGAGACAGCTTTTTGTATCCTTCCCCTGAACAACTATGTTGAATAATCTTTGTTTTCAGATCATTAGACACTTGTTTTGAGGAGCCCATGATGCCACTCTTCAGAGGAGATTCAAACAGGAGAACAACTTGCAAGTGGCCACTTTAAGTAGCTTTTCTCATGATTGCATACACCTGGCTATGAAGTTCAAAGCTCAATGAGGTTAGAAAACCAAAAAAAGTGCTTTAGTAAGTCAGTAAAAAGTAGGTAGGAGTATTTAAAACAATAAAATAATAAGGGTGCCCATACTTATGCACCTGTCAAATTTTGTTTGAATGCAGATTGCACATTTTCTGTTAGTACAATAAACCTCATTTCAAGGCAGAAACATTACTGTGTCCAACAGTTATTAGATATATGAAACTGAAATAGCTGTTGCAAAAAACAAACAAACAATGTTTATAAAACATTAAGCTTAAGATTAATAGGGGTGCCCAAACTTTTTCATATAACTGTATAAGAAAATTATGATCATCATCACTTATTTGGTATAGTTGGTCAGTCATACACCTGACTATAATCCTACAAAATCTCTGACCTTTTGGAAGTTATTTTAGATGGATTAGTCACCTAAGCTAAATTTTTGGAAATATAAGACTGAACCCTAAAAAAAGATTTGTGTCTTAAATTATTCTTGGCCCCAAAGTTACCATGAAAACTGTGTATTTGACACAACTATCTCTGTGATGATGCCTGTCGGCCGCCCGGGGTCCCGCTGGTACCCACCCATGCCTTGAGTAGGGGGCTTCTTCTTGTCCTGCTTTGATCGGAAAGGTGGTCGCACATGCATGGTTCACTCCATTCCAAAGAGCTGAGCGTGCACGGCCATCTCTCCATACTTTGAAAAGCCGACCAAGGACTATGCATCTTGGATAATTAGCCCCACGTTAGTCCTCGTTATCTTGTTCCTAGCCTGCTCTTCATGATTGTCAGGTCTCGCCCCATACGCGCACATAGGGAGAGACCTGTCAATCTAGGGGAGCAGAGTAGGGAAAAGACAACTGTGAACCACTAGTCATCCAATCCAAGATACATAGCGTCTGATTCATCATTTGTAGTGGTGGTGGTGGGGGGTAGAAGTCACTTTTTTTGTCTTATGGTACTCATTGACATTTTTTGCACCAAATTCTTCTGCTGTTCTTGAATTCTGTGCAAATGCAAAAATGCTCTGCATTTTTGTCTTTAACCTTTTTGACGCCTTTTTAAAGCAAAAAAGTTTTATGTCCTTCTAAAATGTTACACAATTTGCATGAAAGCTCCTAATAGTGCATAAAAACACTCTGGCGAGGAACTGGAGTACATTTGAGCACCACAATTTTAAAAAAGCAATTGATGAATCAGCCGAAAACATCTGGAAAATCCCAACCCCCACCCACAATCACAAACATAAAAAAAGCAAAAAAACAGGAGATCAAATAAAATAAATGTAAAGCGGTATTCCCAGCTTCAAGATCCTATCCCAATATGTAGTAGGTATAATAATGATAATATTAGCAAATGCCTCCAATTATAAATGTAGTATAGTTCTTCTGATTCGCTATCTTGCTTACTCCATGTGCAGGGCATTGCAGTAGCTTAGATATCCATGGTTACGATCAGTGACATACTGCCAATAGCAGCAAGACCACGCGGCTGCTATGGGGACCATGAGCCGGCGGGTCCCGGTGATGGTTCCGGCATCGGGCCCCCTTTTCACCCGTCATTGCAAGGTCAACTGTATAGGCAACCTAGGTGCAGGTAAAATTGAAAGCAATGATGAAAGAGGGAGCGTCAGCAGGCGCTGTGACATCACTACATGGCACCCGCTGTGCTGAGATGTGTGTGTGCTTCAGAACGCTCGTTGCCAAGACTTGAGCAGCAGGGGAATGAGGAGGAGAGGTGAGTATTGTATTTTTTTTATTTCTTTTTTAATCAATGAGTAAATTGTGGTGGCCATAATACTGTATAAAGGACTATGGTCTATGGAGGACTATGGGGAGTGTATTACACAGCACGATCTATGGAGGACTATAGGGAGTGCAATTATACTATATGGAGTACTATGCGGAGTGCATTATACTATATGGAGGACTATGCGGAGTGTATTATACTGTATGGAGAACTATGAGAAGCGCATTATACTGTATGGAGGACCATGTGCAGTGCATTATACTGTATGGAGGACTATGGGGAGTGCATTATACTGTATGGAGTACTATGCGGAGTGCATTATACTATATGGAGTACTATACGGAGTGTATTATACTGTATGGAGAACTATAAGAAGCGCATTATACTGTATGGAGTACTATGCGGAGTGCATTATACTGTATGGAGGACTATGGGGAGTGCATTATACTATATGGATGACTATGGGGGGTGCATTATACTGTATGGAGGACTATGGGGAGTGCATTATACTATATGGATGACTATGGGGGGTGCATTATACTGTATGGAGGACTATGGGGAGTGCATTATACTGTATGGAGTACTATAGGGGTGCATTATACTGTATGGAGGACTATGCGGAGTGCATTATACTGTATGGAGGACTATGCGGAGTGCATTATACTGTATGGAGGACTATGAGAAGCGCATTATACTGTATGGAGGACCATGTGCAGTGCATTATACTGTATGGAGTACTATGCGGAGTGCATTATACTGTATGGAGGACTATGGGGAGTGCATTATACTGTATGGAGTACTATGGAGGTGCATTATACTGTATGGAGGACTATGCAGAGTGCATTATACTGTATGGAGGACCATGTGCAGTGCATTATACTGTATGGAGGACCATGTGCAGTGCATTATACTGTATGGAGTACTATGCGGAGTGCATTATACTGTATGGAGTACTATGCGGAGTGCATTATACTGTATGGAGGACCATGTGCAGTGCATTATACTGTATGGAGGACCATGTGCAGTGCATTATACTGTATGGAGTACTATGCGGAGTGCATTATACTGTATGGAGGACTATGGGGAGTGCATTATACTGTATGGAGGACCATGTGCAGTGCATTATACTGTATGGAGTACTATGCAGAGTGCATTATACTATATGGAGTACTATGCGGAGTGTATTATACTGTATGGAGAACTATGAGAAGCGCATTATACTGTATGGAGGACCATGTGCAGTGCATTATACTGTATGGAGTACTATGCGGAGTGCATTATACTGTATGGAGGACTATGGGGAGTGCATTATACTGTATGGAGGACCATGTGCAGTGCATTATACTGTATGGAGTACTATGCGGAGTGCATTATACTGTATGGAGGACTATGGGGAGTGCATTATACTATATGGATGACTATGGGGGTGCATTATACTTATGGAGGACTATGGGGAGTTCATTATACTATATGGAGGACTATGGGGGTGCATTATACTGTATGGAGGACTATGCGGAGTGCATTATACTTTATGGAGGACTGTGGGCTGTGCATTATACTATATGGAGTACTATGCAGAGTGCATTATACTATATGGAGGACTACGGGGAGAGCATTATACTATATGGAGGACTATAGTGAGTGGATTATACTATATGGAGGACTATGGAGAGTGCATTATATTATATTGAGGAGTATGTGATGCATTATACAATATGGAGGACTATGGGGAGCGTATTATACTATATGGAGAACTATTGGGAGTGTAATATACTATGGTGAATTATTATGAAGTGCAGTATACAATATGGAGGACTATGGGACCTACTATACTATAAGAATGGGTGTGTGGGAGCTATTATAATATGTGGTGGCCATTTTAATATTTGGATGGCTATGTGGGAGCATTTATACTTTATGGAGGGCTATGAGGGGCCAATATACTGTGTGCAAGCAATTACACAGTGTGAAGGTTTGTGTGGGCTCCATCATACTGTATGTGTGGTCATTATACTGTTTGTTGGGCTAGCAGAGGCCATTATACATTGTGGTGAGGTGTGGGAGCCATTGTATTGTATGTAGTCCCATTATACTTTACTGCATGGAGGGCTGTGTGGGGTCACAGTTGGGCAATCATACTGTATTGGAATCACCATACTTTGCCGGGTGGAGTTTAGGTGGAGTACAGTCAGGTCAACCGAATATTTTTTTGTTGTTGTTGTTGAGGTGGGAGCCCAATTAGAACTTCTGCTATGGTGCCCAATGATTTCTATGTTTGCCCCTGTTACAATCATACCATTAACTGTTAATATGTGAGTGGTCATTATCATGGATACCTAAGTTTCTGCAATGCCCGCATCTTTTCAGGCACGTGACAGCTGATTTGATTTGACATCCGATCTGTAAAAATATAAAAAGAAATTATCTGATCAGTAAACAGCATAACGGGGAAAAAAATAATAACGCCATAAGTATGCTTTTTTTGGTCGCCGCAACATTGCAATAAAATGCAATAGAGGGGATCAAATCATCATATCCACCCCAAAATGGTATCAATAAAACCATCAGCTTGGCGCGCAAAACATAAGCCCTCATCTAGACCTAATTCCCGAAAAATGGAGACGCTACGGGTCTTGGAAAATCATACCATTTTTATTTTATATGTTTTATATACTTTTTTGGATTTTTTTTCACCACTTAAATAAAAAAGAACCTACACATGTTAGGTATCTGTGAACTCGTAAGGCTATGTGCGCACGTTGTGGATTTGGCTGCGGATCCGCAGTGGATTGGCAGCTGCGGATTCGCAGCAGTTTTCCATGCGTTGTACAGTTCCATGTAAACCTATGGAAAACGAAATCCGCAGTGACCATGGTGCAGAAAATACCACGCAGAAACGCAGCGTTGTATTTTCCGCAGCATGTCAATTCTTTGTGCGGATTCTGTAGCGGTTTACACCTGCTCCATAATAGGAATCCGCATGTGTTAAACCGCAGGTGGAATCCGCACAAAATCTGCATGAATTCCGCGGTAAATCCGCAGATAAATGCAGTGCATTTCACCTGCGGACTTTACAAAAAAGGTGCAGAAAAATCAGCACCCTATTCCGCAACGTGGGCACATGGCCTAATGGCCTGGAGAATCGTAATGGCAGGTCAGTTTTAGCATTTGGTGAATGTGGTAAAAAAAACAAAAAAAAAACTAAGAAAAATTGTGGAATTGCACTTTTTAAAAAATGTTTTCCCCCTTTTCCTGTACACTATACAGTAAAATCAATGGTGTTGTTCAAAAGTACAACTTGTCCCACAAAAAACAAGCCGTCACACGGCCATATTAATGGAATGTTAGTTAGCTGCTCGTTAGTCGTCAATTCCGAAAAAAAAAATAGACAGATCTTGTCCTCTACCAGGAATACTGGAGTAAAAAATGGGCAGAAAATGTTGTGCTATTTCGAAGAGTCCAAAATTGTGGATTAGGCTAAAACATAAAAATATTGTGCCAAACTGATGCCAAAAAAAAAGAGGAAATAAGGTAAAATTCTATAAAAAAAAAAAATAGGCACAAAGTAAGGTAAATACTGAATAAGGCGCAAATAAAAAAATAATAATTTTTTACTCAAAAAAAAAAAAAGTCAGAAAAGCAATGATGAATCGGCCCCAGCATGTACGGGGGAAGCATTATTCCCAGGGAGAGTAACTCCGTCACACAGCGCCGCACCGAGGCACCGTACAGCGGCATCCAGTGAGATAAGCCCTAAATTAAAGAAGCGCCATATTTACTCCACACGACTGTTCGGATCCCCCATTGTGCCTACAGGATAGGCGCTGTCACTGTCACAGTCAACTGGTAAAAAAAAAAAAAATCCAGTTATATTTAGGATCCGCCGATGCTGCACCAGCGCCCGTAGGCCGTCGTCTTGTCCTCTCGAGCATTCAATCAATAACCTAGGAAAATGTGAAACCCGAGCAGCTCTCCACCTGCGGACGACTCTCTTCCCGTAAGGCTCTGCCTCCAGCTCACATGACCGGTAGGCTGCATGGCTCACCTTCCACCAGGCAGGGTGAGTATAAGCCACCGGGGAAAGACAAGGGTGCACATACTTTTTTTTCTCCATAGTTTACATTCTGCAGGATGTTACGTGTCCGGTCAATAGAGACTTACAGATCCCCATTCACAATGGAGTCTCTGCTGCAGGTTTGCCGAGTGCGTCGTTCTCTGTCCTGGGAGGTTTCGTGGCCGGTGACGGCCGGTGTGCCCACATCCAGGTACAGATTAGGATTATGATGATAAACATGACCCCAAAAGCGCAGCTTGCAAGCCTCGACCCTTCACATGTTATTTTTCTCTTTTTCATTTTTTTTTTTAAGTTTTACAATTTTTCTTTTTTTTAAAGTTACCGTAACTTATCATCAGGTCAAAAGTCTCCAGTTTTTGCTCTATTTATTTCTCCTGCTGCTCTTCTTAGTAATTTAATTTTTGTTTTATTAAAATCCACCATACGGTTCCAGAGATATGAGAATTTACATTCAGTGTCAATTTTACCAAGGGGGTGTATCTTACTGGATTCTCTGGGGGGGCGTGTCTATATTATTACTCTGTGTGCAACGCCCCCTTGGTAAAGGTCATAAAAATTAGCGGCAAGTTAAAAGGGCCATATCTTGGGAACCGTGGATTCTATAAAACAATAACTAAGAATAAAATACTCAATGGATGAGCAAGAATAAAACAGGGGCAAAAATGGACACTACAAGGCCTGTATTTGTTGCAGTTTGTGTATAGGGCATTAATTTTTTTTCTTCTATTGAGTTCAGTGCCTAACTAATAAAAGGGGATTGGGCATGTTCGAATCCAGCATGCCCAACCCTTGTTTTTCCTAGGACATCCCCATATTCATTAGATGGTCAATGGATTTGGCCAAAATTCACCTAAATTTTTTTTTTTTTTTTTTTTGGGGGGGGGCATTATTGCATTTTTAATACCCTTTTACAAGTGCATTACTGTAAAGGGACGCTATCTACCTTTACAGTAATGAACTGCGACCACTTTGCACAGCTCTTTAGCCACCGTCCTTAGCTCTTGACATAATAGCCTTCCTACTACACCTCCTGGCTATGTGCTATACTGATACAACCAGCCCATTACCCCCTCAGTATAGCTTTTACTTTCCCACTACGCCCAGGATCTTCCTTACTACCCTATACCCATTTCAGAATACAGACTGCATACATTATTAAATAGATCTTTGCCCTAATAGTGTACTTTAAAAAAATACATGTCAAAAATGCTGTATAATCCTTTATTTCAAGTTTAAACTCAATCTCTGCCACCTAGTCTAATTGACAGCTCCTCAGTGCCCCTTCTCCCTGCTGCTGCTGCTGCTGAGCGCGAGGAGACTGAATACATTATATTCATGAGATCTCTCACATTTTAGCTAATTTTAACATCAGGATTATACAGCCATTTTTTTCACAGCAAGTACACCAGCCTCATCAGGCTCTAGATGTATCTAATAATGTATGGCTATTGTATTGTGAAATATGGTAATTTTTATTTATGCTCATCTATATTTCTCTTTAATTTTCCAGGTAGGATTTCCCTTACTGGATATTTTTGCCCCCTTCCCTTAACCCTCCCCCCTCCTGGCACTGTCGGAGGGGAAGTTCATGGTATCTGTTAACTGCAAGGAGATGGGGCCTGTGCACCCTGCAATATGAAAACGCGACAGAATAAAGACTCGGTGAGTATTGAATAATACTGGTATGGGGCCAATCGGATCATGGCTCCATCACACTCCCCCTCTGAAATACTTTGTGCTACAGGGGCTTTTTTCCTTCCTTTTCCTATTCCTGTCCTCACTGTTGCCCCCCAACCACCAAAAACTAAGCTCCCCTCATTTTCAAAATGTTTTTATTTTGCTTGAAACCCCAACCAATATGTCTCGTCCTCTGTTTTCTGTGTCGTCAAGAAGATGTCGATGAGGAGCGGAAGGAAAAAGGAGAGTGTGGGTCCACGGGAGGAGCGCAGAGCGAGGGGGAGAGCCTCTCCCGGTGCAATCAGCACATCCAGTAGCGACAGCAAGAGCGAAAAGGGCCGACCAAGTGCAAAGGTTAAAGATCTTCTTCTAGTCATCTTGGATCACTACGGTCAGGTCTGTCCGCCTTTCTTTATACTTTTCCATCTTTCTCCCACAGAAGGGACGCATGGATGACTCTGTCCCTAAGAATAGTAAACGGGAAAGAGTAAAAGACTCCTCCGAGAGTGAGGGAGAACCAGGGAAAAGTCAGAAGAAAGCTAAGATGGAGGTGAGAAACTCATCATTTGATTAATTTTACTTTTCGATAAATCTGATAACTATAGCCCGGTTGGAGCACTGCTTACTCCTGGGGTGCTGCTTTAAACCTCATTATTAGAGATGTGTTACCTGATGATAGGGTTAAGACTGAAATCTATAATTATATGAGTAAATTTACACCACGTTTCCTGGATTGTAGGTGTTGTACAATGTTTAAACCCAATTTGGAGAGTCGGACCCCCACCCACCCATGACGATAGTCCACAATTTTCTAAAACTTGAAAATCCCTTTATTACTGAATACTCAAAATGTAAATGTTATTCTTCATTTGTATTTTTCCACAGTCTCCTGAAGTTCCCCGTCCGCCTCCCGATGAAGAAAGCTTAGATGGGCAAAGCGGTAATGAAGATGGCGGGAGTGACCCCCGCGATATTGACCAGGATAACCGCAGCACGTCTCCAAGCTTGCACAGTGGGGACAGTGAAAGTGATGCGTCTTCTGTCCCTTCACCAAAATCATTTCCTTCTCTGTACAGGGGCCCTGGTTCTCCCCCACCGCCTCCTTCACCAGTTGCTGAAAATCCTGTGTTGCCACCACCACCTCAGGCTTCTCAGCCACCTGCGCCGAATGAGCCTCAGGCTGCTAGACCATACCCAGCTCTCCATCTTCCACAATTATATCCCAGTAGTGTTGGGATGATAAAATCTGGGCCTACACAGACTCCTCAAGCCAAGCCTCCACCCACCACCCCAATAGCAGGGTTGGGTTCTCCAAGGCCGCTGGCATCTCCTACAGCTCTCCCTCCCTCTTTACCCACCAGTTCTCCTTCCACAGCATCGTACCCCCATGTTTCCCACAACCTGCCTCCACCTCCAGCTTTGCGTCCCCTCAATGCATCTCCAGGACTGCCACCTCAGGTTGGAGAAAAAACTAGTCAACCTCTACCATCGTCTTCTTGTACACTTCGATATCCTCCTTACCCAGGACAGTACCCACCTGGTTATCCTCATCAGTATCCTACACAAGGGAAATATGGACAACCTCAGCCAGGTCCCCATCCATCTTGGGGCCAAGGTGGACTAAATTATGGACGGAATGAAGGAGCCCCTCGCTACCCTCAACCGTCTCCTCAAAATGGACAAATAGGTGGAGGCCAGAACCCTGGAGGCGGATTCGTTGCCCCTCACCACAGCAGCACACGTGCTCAATCTCCTCATAATAACCACCCCCCACACCCAATGCCTTCACCGGCCACAATTCAATCTCCAGCATCCCAAAGCAGTGTTCTCCACCCTCATGGAGGGTCATCAGTTGGACAGAGTCAGTCTCCGAACCATAATTCAAATAACTCTCACCATCCTCATATTCTACCCAACAGAGGACGCTCTCCTACCCCACAAAGTGGCCAACCACCAGCTGTTGCTCCACAATCCAGCCATCACCCCCCTCATGTTCTGCCTGGTGGAATTTTATCTCCAAGTTTACACCATCAGAACAACACTCAGATTTCAGCTCCTGGGTCTGGAAATGGTGGTGGACAATCACCTGTGCCCCCAAATACGTCTCAGCTCTCATCACAGCCTCCATCTACAGGTGGGAATTTGGGTTACTCCACCCAAGTGGAGCCCCAGAATTCTCAATCATCACATACTCCTTATCAAAACCACTCAACTTCGTCTGGTTGCCATCATCCTCCAAACACTCAGGCTTATGCTAACTACCCATTCCAAGGCTACAAAGGAGCTCCTCCAGCAGCACCACCTTATAAAAGTGGGCCTCCGCCACCGTATAAGGTGGGAACTCTTCCTGTTTCAACTCCTCCACCTGTCTCCACCCAGAGCTTTAAAGACTCTTCACCTTCTGCTCCTACGACTGCACCCCCACCGGCTCCTCCACCTGCAGCTCCTCCACCAGCACCGGCTCCAGTACAGATAAAACAGGAGCCAATTGAGGAGTGCGAGGCAGAGGGTGATAGTCCTGTTCCTCCTGTCAACAGCCCTTCACCTCCACCCAAGATTGTGGACACACCAAGTCATGCCAGTCAATCTGCAAGGTAAACTTAAATCAAATGTGTCCTTTTTTCAATGTTACATGTGACTATAAAATAAATGTATGAGCCGTTAGAAGTCCTACTATGCAACCGAAATCAAGCATTTCATGGATGAGACATTAATCTCTTAATCCATAAGATAATCATGCTTCATGCCTCTACAGGTTTAACAAACACCTGGATCGAGGCTACAATTCCTGCTGCCGGACCGATTTGTATTTTGTGCCCTTGGAAGGGTCAAAGCTTTCGAAGAAGCGAACGGAGCAGATAGAGAGAGCGCGACGGGAAAGCGAGCAGAGGGCCCGAGAGGAACGTGACCGAGAGCGTGAGCGTGAACGTGAACTGGAGAGGAACGTGGTAAGGGTGCGTCCATTGCTCAAAACATTGCTTCTTAGTTTACCATTCCCCAGCCATTAGCCACAGTAAGAGAGCTCCAATAGTCATGGCAGGAGAACTAGCTGGTTTTCTAATTTGCCCAAAATCTGGTGCCATGATTGAGACTACAAATATAATGCGGTAATCTTGTATTTCTCTTTCTTCTTTTATATTTTAGCAAAAATTGGAGTCTCGGTCTCACGACTGTCCTCAGCTGTGTCCTCAGCCCCCTCATCACCATCCCTCTTTGGCTTTACCTTCTCCATCATCTGCCCCACCTCGTCCACCTCACTTTGAGCCCCCCGGAACCGTAGCTGCTGTCCCTCCTTATTTAGGACCTGACACGCCTGCTCTTCGTACCTTAAGTGAATACGCTCGCCCTCATGTACTTTCACCAGCTGGGAGAGCACCTCAACATGGCCACCCTCCTCACCACCCATTCTATTTGCCGCTCGGAGATCCGCTCCTTGCATACAATTTGCCCGCTGTGTTCGCCAGTGACCCTACCAGGGCAGAAAGGGAGCTGCGAGAAAGGCTAAAACCTGGGTATGAAATGAAACCAGGAGAGCTAGATCCTATTCATGCAGCTACACTTTCCCTGCCTCCACCACCACATCACCAACCCCCTCCACAACCACCTCCCTCTAGTGCTGGTGTCCCTCCACAAATGGGATTGCACCACGCCTTCCAGTACCACCATGGGCAGCATTCTCACGCACATGCCCTGGAGAGGGAGAGGATGGTTCTGGGGGCCGCAGGAGCAGGGCCTGGAGGTGGACCCGGAGGCGCAGGAGCAGCTGGAGGGGCCCGAGGGGAGCTCTCCTACGCTGAACGACTGGCCGCAGAACGACAGCACGCAGAGAGAGTGGCTGCACTAAGTGGTGACCCCTTGACCAGACTCCAAATGTTGAACGTTACCCCGCATCATCACCAGCATTCCCACATCCACTCACACCTACACTTACACCAGCAGGACGCTATACATGCAGGTAAGTCCAACGGTCCTGGCTTTCTGCTCAGAAATAATAATCATTGTCCAGACTTTCAAAAACTTTCCCCATTTACATCCACAGCTTCTGCCGCCGTGCACCCACTGATGGATCCACTCACGTCAGGTTCCCACCTGACACGGATCCCGTACCAGGCAGCCGCCCTCCAAAATCCCCTGATTCCTCACCCTCTGCATGATAGCGATGTCCTCCGACAGCAGATATTTGGTAAGTGCTACAGCCTTGATTTCCAGTTCTCCCTTGGGTGAAATAAGCTGCCTAATTTCCCAGTATTTCTTTATAATGGTTGTATCTGTTTATATCATACAAAGCTCCAAACCCCCTCAAACTGCAGGGATGTCTTCTAATATTGATGCTAACCGCTCCTGTTCTGAGATCAAAACTCCTGCTCTACAGCCAATCCCGGCCCTCCGATAGCCGTGGTCCATGACAGACATGAGCACATAAGATTACACCCTGCAATGGACCCCATGGGCTGTCTGTTCTTAGGGCACACAAGTATACTAATATATTTTACATATTAAAGCTTATCGGTCACTAGATCTTACATTACATCCTGCATACATCATTAAATAAATCTCTTAGACCTGATGAGGCTGCTATACTTGTTGTGAAAATCCACGAAGAAATGGTTGCATAATCCTACCTGAAAGTTGAAACTTATTCTCTGCTCACCTATGTGATTGACATCTCTGCAGAGTCTGTCCTCATCTGGAACTGAAAGTCTGCCCACCTTGCCTGATTGACAGCTCCTCAGTTTAGTTTTTTTCCTGCAGTTGCTGAATCTCTACCCACCCACTTTATTGACAACTCCTCAGTTTCCCCCCTCCCTGCTGAAGCTGAGTGTCCCCCCACACCTTCTGATTGTCAGCTCCTCAGTATCCCTCCTCCCTGCTGTACTGAGTGTCCCCCACACCGTTTGATTGACAACTCCTCAGTATCCCTCCTCCCTGCTGAAGCTGAGTGTCCCCCCATACCTTCTGATTGTCAGCTCCTCGGTATCCCTCCTCCCTGCTGTACTGAGTGTCCCCCCACACCGTTTGATTGACAACTCCTCAGTATCCCTCCTCCCTGCTGATGCTGAGTGTTCCCCCACACCATCTGATTGACAGCTCCTCGGTATCCCTTCTCCCTGCTGAAGCTGGATGTCCCCCCACACCGTCTTATTGGCAGCTCCTCAGTATCCCTCCTCCCTGCTGCTGTTAAATCTCCATCCACCTATCCTGATTGAGATTGCTCAGGTTTCCTCTTCCCTGCTGCTAAATATCTGCTCATCTTGCTTGATTTGCAAATCCTCAGTGTCCCTCCTCCCCGATGAAGCGGAATCTCCATCCACCTAGCCTGATTGACAGCTCCACAGTGTCCTTCATACCTGCTGATGCTGAATCTCTGCACACCTAGCCTGATTGACAGTTCCTTAGTATACCTCCTCCCTGCTGCTGCTGAATCTCTGCACACCTAGCCTGATTGACAGCTCCACAGTGTCCCTCCTCCTTGCTGCTGCTAAATCTCTGCACACCTAGCATGGTTGACAGCTCCACAGTGTCCCATTTCCCTGATGAAACTGAATCTCCATCCATCTAGTCTTATTGACAGCTCCACAGTGTCCCTCATACCTGCTGTGGCTGAATCTCTGCCCACCTAGCCTGATTGACAGCTCCTCAGTGTCCCTCCTCCTTGCTACCCCTAAATCTCTGCCCACCTAGACTGATTGACAGTTCCTCAGTGTCCCTCCTCCCTGATGAAACTGAATCTCCATCCATCTAGTCTTGTTGACAGCTCCACAGTGTCCCTCATATCTGCTGTGTCTAAATCTCTGCACACCCAGCCTGATTGACAGTTCCTCAGTGTTCCTCCTCCTTGCTGCTGCTGCTGAGATCTCACACTGTTCAGTTCAAGCTGTAGCTGTCAGTCAGAATAGGTGGGCGGAGACTGAATACGTTAGACTGATGAGCTCTCTCACTCTCTAGCTGGACTGAAAGCTTATTTAAATAATTGGACATTTGAGCCATTCTGATGAGGATTTGTAAATGAAAGGACACCTGCCCAGTCAGGTCTTAGAGATCAATTTCAAGGGGTTGACTACTGGGCAACCCCATCTTAACTGCTAAAATGCCTCAGATACTCAGCTCCCGGACTGACTCTGTTCCAGCGATGTTTTCTCAAGTAGGTTATTGTCCCTTGAGTGCAAATATCCCCATGTGCCAATAACACCAAGAGGAGAAAAATCTTATTACTGACCTTTATATTGTTTTTTTTTTTAACCCCACCAGCCTCTCCTTACAGAGACCTCCCTTCGGCTCTTTCCGCCCCGCTCTCAGCCGCTCACCAGTTACAGGCCATGCACGCTCAGTCTGCAGAGCTTCAGCGCCTGGCCCTGGAGCAGCAGCACTGGCTGCAGGCCCATCACCCTCTGCAGGGAGTACCCCTTCCTGGACAAGAAGACTATTACAGGTGAGTCGTTTGGATCCAGGAGCCTAAAAAAAAAAACACGTTTCCATATTATCACATGGAAATAGGTCTGACAGGTGGGTATTGGGAGTTATCACTGTACTACTTAATAAATGATAAAAGTGATGAATTCCTCATCAAGTTCTGCCTGTTAAAGAGGCTATCCACCTATACTCAGATTTCCAAAAATCAGGTTAATACTAGAAGGGGGTGGTCCAAATATACGTGGACCCCCGGCAGGGCTGGCTCCAGATTTCTATAGAGTCCCATTGAGCCCCTCTTCACATTTGCATTACTTCTGTCCGCCCCTTCCATGAGCCATGACCAGGGCCGGACTGGCCATCTGGCAATTCTGGCAAATGCCAGATGGGCTGGTCCGGTCGTGGGCTGCATTGTTTGCTATACTGTGAACAGTATCAGCGTCATCAGGGTGCAGTTGAAATGGAGCAACAAGGGGAGGAACAACATGGGTCTATGTGCTTTCAAATGCCAGGGCTGAATTTGACTCCAAGTCCTCCCCTGGTGTCGACAGTCATCAGAAGGAACACTCTTCCAACATTTCAAACCTCTTAAATGCCGTGGGCATGAATTACCGTGGAGCTTAAGAGGTTAAACTGCTATGATCGGAGCTAGCGCCCACCGGCACCCACATGGTTTGGAGGGTGTTCACCTCCTGAGCCCTCTTTACTCATACACTGTGCCCCTACATGTGTGGTGAATGTCGCCAATGGACATTTGGACAGATGTCATGGGCACTTGTCAGGGATGGGCCGGTGCAGGTCAGAGTCACAATTTACCCTCCTCCAACGCCAGCTTCCCCAGTATAAAGAATGTATATTCAGACCACCATGGGCCAGCCAGTGGGCATTGATATCTGCCCAGGTCTGTTTGGTGGTGATGCCGGTACTTGCCCTTTCTTTTTTTTCATGGTAATCAGCCTATCTCCGATAATGAAGATTTTTTTAGCTGAATTATTACTGACAGTAACGACAGAGAAGGAAAATCCGCCGCCATCAGATCATTCCTTCCGTCTGCCTTATTAATCAGATTTTTCCAAAAAGTAGGTGCAGAAACTAAAAAAAAAAAAAAAAAAATTGTTTTTAAAGCTTGTACCATGCTTTTTACAGTCACTTGAAGAAAGAAACTGATAAAACGTTGTAATGAAGTTATGACGTCAGAGGTCATCTCGCTCATCGCAAGCTTCTGATTGGACGAGACAGGATGACATCACAGCTCCAGACATGTGACTCTGCTGCCCGAAAAGGGAGTAATATTTATCGCGACCAAAAAGAAAAAGAAAAAAAAAAATCCCAAAAGATGGTAGCAAGAGAGACATGCTTCCATAAAGTTTTGGAGACTGTATGAAAGATACTCCTGGATACCGAATCTGTGCCAAGAGACATACTGTATCCGTGACATCTCGTGAGAGTGAGACAACATGTGGAAAACAATGCCCCCGATTCTCCTCAGAGAGCGATTCTCCTCAGAGAGCGATCCTCCTGGGAATATAGATCCCCATGACAGTGAGACAGCCACTGACGCACCACACCTTGAGCATATTGAGATCCTTATGTAGAAAGAAACGTCCTGTAACACCGGAGACATCCTGTGACAGTCCGTGACCCTCTCGCGGGAAGTACACTGTGAGCACTTCTGTAGAGACAGCCCCACGACTGACGGCAGCACTTGTGACAGAGGCCAATGCCTTCTGCAAAAGAGACACTTCCTATGTGAAAAGAGACGTCATAGGATAGTATCAGCGAGATTCCTTTTACGTGACAGACACACATAGAGATTTCCTTCCCCGCAGAGAGACATCCTGCAATAGTGAGACCACGTAGTTATACACAGAGACCGCTTGCTCCATAATCCTGACATCTAATGGACATGATTTTTTTTTTGTATGTAATGTGTCACTAATTGTTCGTCTGGATGTGACTGAGCTCGGCTCTCCCCCGCACGCGTCCGTCTGTCTGTCTGATATTATAATTGAGTTGTCGCGCTGAGGCACAGGTACACAGATGGCGGGAAAGGTCACCTGACCGATGGGAAACGCAATTACAACACGACAGCGGCCATTTTATCACAAAAGCTGGTGCCGTTCCTATGTCTCGGTCCTGTTTTAACTCTATGACTTCCATACCAAAATATATATATATTTTTTTATATCTTCACTTTGTAGCAAAAACGCCCCCTAATATTGTTACTTGTGAGACACTTTGTACCTAAAATGGCTGCCATCCTTAAATGAATGCAACATATGACAAAATGGCTGCCTTAAAGGGGTATTCCCATCTCCAAGATTCTATCTCAATATGTAGTAGGTGTAATAGAAATAATATTAGCAAATACCTACAATTAGAAATGTGGTATAGTTTTCCAGATTCGCTATGCCTCTTACCCCATGTGCAGCGCATTGTAGCCGCTTAGGTATCCATGGTTACGACCACTTATATAGTGACAGTTAATTGCTAGTGGTCATAACCATGAATTCCTAAGCTACTGAAATGCCCTGCATATACTACATTTTTAATTGGAGGTATTTGCTAATATTCTTATTATTACATCGACTACAGATTGGGAAAGGAGTTGCTATTGCTATCTGAATTAACAAAATGGCTGCTACACACAGCGGGCCTCATTTATCCAATGTAACCAATTACTGCGCAGCTTTAATTTTAAAACAGCTGTTTTCAAAATGAAAGCTGAGCCCTTATTGGTTGCTATCAACTTCGAAGACAGTCTTTATTTTAGAAAGTTTGATAATTACAGCCCGCTGTGTGTACTTGTTGAGGACAGTTTACAAAATGGCTGCTGGACACAGCTGGCCTCATTTATCAAAACTGTGTAAAGGAAAGACTGTCTTTGCTACCGAAGGCAACCAATCAGGGCTTAGGTTTCATTTCTAAACTAGCTGTGGTTAATTGAAAGCTGCACTGTGATTGGTTGCTATGGGCCTCAACCAGTTTTGATAAATGAAGCCTACTGTGTCTGGTCGCCATTTTGTAAACTGTTCCCAACAACAACCATTTTACAATTACATTTTACATTTATGAATATCGATCATTTTAGGTAGATCTATTTCACAAGGGCATGTCAACAGACCCAGTGGTTCTCAAAGAGACCAATCAGAGCTTAAAAAATGGAAGTTTAGTCCTGACTGGTTGCTATGGGCAACAAGGTCAGACTTTCTATCAGGTAGTTCAGATCAACGTATATATTTTAGACCACGAATGGGTAACCATTAACTCTTTATGGTCAGCTTCCCTATGATGTCATTTGTCCCCGCTAATCATTGGGACGATGACATCATTATGGAACAATTAGTTGATTGGTCAGTTGAACTAAAACGTTACCCGTGTACCTGGTTGGCCCGGAGTCTGTATATACCCGTGTATGGATGTACATATATATAGGTGTGCGTGACTCTAGTTGACCTTGTATATACCCGTATGTGAGCGAGGATGGCCCCTTCTTGTCACTTTGTATATATATTAGCGCAAGTCTATAAGAGAGTAATGTATACCTGTATATAATGAGAACGACATTTTTAGGGTAAAGTGAGTGTGTACGTATATATTTTTATGTATATACCGGGTATGGCTGACGTTTTTCTTGGTTGTATATACATATATTTGAACCCCGCGTATAGATTATATCTGTGGATTTGCCTTCTGCAGTTCATGACCGCTGTATTTTTCCCTTCCAATATTATCTATCTATAGATGTTCTATAGAAGTAAATATTTCATTTTTTTCCCCTGAGAAAAACCAAATCTGTTGCCTGACCCCCACAAGTAAGTCTTAGCCCTCGCAGTGTATCCATAGCAACCAGTCTGTCTCAGATCCACATCTCTGTGCCTTATTAATCAGATTATTCCAAAAATGAAGAGTGTTTTTACCAAAATCTGATTAGCAGGGCAGAAGGAGAGAGGGGCAAATGTGGTATTAGCCATCCTGCCCCTTCTATTAACTGAGGTCAGAGACACATTTTCTCAATATTATTTGATAAAAACTGTATAAAAGGATGGATGTGTACCCATAGCAACCGGTCTGTCTCAGATGCCCAATTATTTTTGTATCGTTAATCAAATTATTCTTAAAATTAGTTGTATTTTGAATGAAATCTGATTAATAGGGCAGAACGAGACAATCTAAGAAAGAACGGCTGGACGTGTATCCATAGCAACCAGTCTACCTCAGATCAGTATCTCGTTCTGTGTTATTCATCAGATTATTCTAAGCCTGCCCATTCTCAGGCTTTCAGGTTAGAAATAATTCTTCTTAATATCTGAGTAATGTAAAATTCCTGTTCTACCGATCGTTTTCTCCTGTAAACAGCTGCTGTGTTCTCTACGAGAGAGGAGCTTTCAGCCATCTCTGGTGGCGTATCGCATAGAGAACAAAAGGATCCGCAGTCCGGAATTGGTCGTGACAGATTATTGTCTCCCCCCGACATAATTTATCATGGGGAGAGTCAGGAGGTCTCCATTTACATTAGACTGTTGGCGGTATCTTCCGGTTCAGCCTGAATCTAATGTGTATGGGGCCCTTAAGAAGGAACGTTTCAGAGGCTGGAAGTATATATATAGGGATTTCTGCGTTACTAATCAGATTTTTTTTTAAGAGCAGTATTCTTATCAATATCTGATTAATAGTGTATTCATCTATAACTACTTAGCGTGAACCTCAAAGCTGATTTGACGTTGTCCTTTTGACTCCAAACCTTTCCTTCTCCGACCCAGCATTAACAATCAGATTTTTTAAAATAATTAATAATCTTCTTACCAATATCTGATTAGCAGTGTACGTATCTATAGATACTTAGCGTGAACCTCAATGCTGGTTTGACGTTGTCTGACAGCAAAGAAGAGGAAAAATATCTTGGTACCTTTTAACTCCAAACTTTTCCTTCTTTGACCTTGCATTAGTAATCAGATTTTTTTTTTAAATTTATTCGTAAGAAAATTGCCAACCACGTGTAGCAACACTCTAGTTCTGAGAATGAATGGGCCTTGGTGCTCGCATAGGATACCCGCTGCTCTGGCCCTTCCATCGCTGGAAACCTCTGAAGTTGATGGATTTATATCTCCAGTTTTGAGATCTGAGATACTCAGTGACAAAAGCAAACCCTCGTGAAAGGGGGTTGGGGCTTTACTGAACGTGACATGACATATTTATATCGCACTTTTAGCATAATTTATGTTTTTCGTAAATGACACAATATTTTGGTAATTTTTTTCAAAGTATTTATTATTTTTTAAGCCTTGGACAAAGAGGTGGGGTTTATTCCATACGTATTTAGAAGAGGTTACTACATAGTGGACCAAAAAAGTGACTACTTGCTGAACTCCCTTTCCCCTACATATGAGGGAAGGGAAATCAACAAATATGGTCTTGGTTGAGGACCCCCTCTTCTCATTTCCAGGTACATAAATCTTTTCGCCCTTTATAAAGGCCACCTATTGGTGGTAATTAAAGACCCTCTTATGCCTTATTGAATTAATGAGTGATAGGAATAAATATTTTCTATGTCACCACATTGCACAATATCAGCATTTGACATTATTAAATAAATTTTTTTTGTTAGACTTGATGATGCCGGTGGACTTACTTTGGAAATCCATGTTAGAATGGATTACACAATCCTTTGTTGAAAGCTTTGTGCGTAATATTAAAGTTAACATTTTAGGAGTCCAGATCTAACTGGACTAGAAAAAATGCTTACCTTTATTGAAACGGATAATCTGATGGGAATTTTTAAAAGCAAGTACACCAGCCTCACTGGGTCTATGAGATCTGTTTAATAATGTATGGCATTGTTATCGTAATATCTGGTGACAGATCTACTTTGAAGAAGAACCACACCGGAATTTCTATTGCAGAAGGGATTGTCCTTGGGAAGGTCCATTGATCTGGACCTACAGTACAAACATGCTTTAATGCCCCTCCACAGGTCTAGCCCAATATATAAAAATTTCCATACAAATGTCCAGTCCTTTAATGTTTTGGTCCTTTGATGTATTTTCTTTTACTTTAGTGCAAATGTATACGGATGAAAAATGATGGCGAGAGCTTGGACGTATATACGTATGCGATGTTCATCATCTCCACCTATGGATGAGAGGCTTTCCTATATTCAGCTATGAAGTAAAACCTATAAACCTTCTCTACTCCTCATTTTATAAATGACGTATGTAAGTAGAGAGCGTGATCGTAAACCCTGTATTTATATCTGAGAGACGTGTGTGTATTTGTACATATGGGTGTGGCCTCGTATATGTACATATGTTTGTGAGAGCGAGAGAGAGATGGGGGAGAGCGAGAGTCTATGGAATATAACTGTACAAATATATATGGATATTACACTCCTTCATCCACCCAAGCCCCACCCCTTTTGTACTCTCCGCCTCCTCTTGCGCCTTTGCACGATGACTCTGCACGGCCAGCGGTGTAACGCGCGGAGGGGGGGGGTTGGAATAAAGTGAAAAGGCACTTACACTCTATATGTGGTGAGGGTTTTTTTTGTGTGTGAAATTTGTAGAAAAACTAAATAATTATTTTCGATTCTGAAATAATAATTCCAAACCTCCAATATATTAATGCAAAAAAAAAAAATCTGATGGACATCATTCAGAAAGACAGATATAACTAACACAAGGAGAAGTAAGGCTGTGTCTAAGCTAATTAAATAATGACAAATCTCCCGGTCCAGATGACATTCATCCACGGATACTGGGGGAGCTGAGCTCAGTAATTGATAGATCGCTGTATCTCATATCCTTAGACTCTCTTGTAACAGCGGTGGTGCCACAGGATTGGAGGACGCTCGCGTGGTACCGACTATGTAAGAAAGGTAAGAAGGTAGATCCAGTAAGCCTGACATCAGTAGTGTGCAAAGTTTTTGAGGACATCATAAGGGATGACCTGCAGAAATATATTACAGAGAATAATATAATAACTGACAACCAGCACGGATTCATGAAAGATAGGTCGTGTCTTACCACCATGTTGGGTTTCTAAGAGGAAACCTGGATGTTGTTAATGCAGCTGATGTGATTTATCTGGACTTTATTAAGGCATTTCAACCTGTACCACATAACAGCCTTATACTGAAGCTCCACAAGCAAGGACTGGGACTTCTATACGCAGATGGGTAAGGAATTGGATAAATGACAGGAAACAAAGTGTCGTCATAAAAGGTACGTTCTCTAAATGGGAGACAGACAGAAATGGGAATCGCAGGGATCTGTACTGGGAGCAGTGGGGGACCACAAGGAGCAGTGGGAACCACAAGGATCTGTACTAGAAATCACAAGGATCTGTACTGGGAGCAAGGGGAATCACATGTATCTGTACTGGGAGCAATGGGAATCACAATGATCTGTACTGGGAGAAATGGGAATCACAAGTATCTGTACTGGGAGCAATGGGAATTATAAGGATCTGGACTGGGAGCAATGGGGGACCACAAGGATCTGTACGGGGAGCAGTGGGAATTACAAGGATTTGGACTGGGAGCAGTGGGGGACCACAAGGATCTGTACTGGGAGCAGTGGGAATCACAAGGATCTGTACTGAGAGCAGAGGAAGCCACAAGGATCTGGACTGGGAGCAGTGGGAATTCCAAGGATCTGGACTGGGAGCAATGGGGGACCACAAGGATCTGGACTGGGAGCAGTGGGAATTACAAGGATTTGGACTGGGAGCAGTGGGGGACCACAATGATCTGTACTGGGAGCAGTGGGAATCACAAGCATCTGTAATGGGAGCAGAGGGCGACACAAGGATCTGTACTGGGAGCAGTGGGAATCATACAGATCAGTACTGAAGGCAGTGAGGATCACAAGGATCTGTACTGGGAGCAGTGGGAATTACAAGGATCTGGACTGGGAACTGTGGGAGACCACAATGATCTGTACTGGGAGCAGTGGGAATCACAAGGATCTGTACTGGGAGCAGGGGGAGCCACAAGGATCTGTACTAGGAGCAGTGGGAATCATATTGGTCAGTACTGAAAACAGTGAGGATCACAAGGATCTGTACTGGGAGCAATGGGGACCGCAAGGATCTGTACTGGGAGCAGTGGGAATCATATGGATCAGTACTGAAAACAGTGAGGATCACAAGGATCTGTACTGGGAGCAGTGGGGACCGCAAGGATCTGTACTGGGAGCAGTGGGAACTATAATCATATGTACTGGGAGCAGTTGGGACCATACAGATCTATGTGGTGAGCAGTAGGGACCACACAAATCTATACTGGGAGCAGTGTGGACAACAAGGATCAGTACTGAGAGTAGTGGGACTCACAAGGTCTATATTAGGAGCAGTGGAGACCAAAAGAATGAGTACTGGGGTAGGGGGGATCACAAGGATCTATACTGGGAGCAGTGGGGACCACAAGGATCAGTACTGGGAGCAGTAAGAACAGGGCCAGTTCAAGGTATTGTGGACCGTAGGCCAAAGAGTCTCAGTGGGCCCGCCCCTTTAACACATAACATGATTCATGCACAGATAAGAAATATAGGTATAGTACAATGCCAAAGATTTCACTTACTGTACTTCTTTCATTACATAAGTGATATATATTGTAAATTCTACAATAGCTCAGAAATCCTTGCAGCGCACCACATAGCCTTCCATACAGTATTATGGGCACCACATAGCCTTCCATACAGTATTATGGGCACCACATAGTCTTCCATACAGTATTATGGGCACCACATAGCCTTCCATACAGTATTATGGGCACCACATAGCCTTCCATACAGTAGTATGGGCACCACATAGCCTTCCATACAGTATTATGGGCCCCACATAGCCTTCCATGCAGTATTATGAGCACCACATAGTCTTCCATACAGTATTATGGGCACCACATAGCCTTCCATACAGTATTATGGGCACCACATAGCCTTCCATACAGTATTATGGGCACCACATAGTCTTCCATACAGTATTATGGGCACCACATAGCCTTCCATACAGTATTATGGGCACCACATAGCCTTCCATACAGTATTATGGGCACCACATAGAATTCCATACAGTATTATGGGCACCACATAGCCTTCCATACAGTATTATGGGCACCACATAGTCCTCTATACACTATTGTGGGCCCCATATATTGCTCCATACACTATTATGGGCCGCATCTACAGTATTGCTCAATATGCTATAATGAACCCCATATAATGCTCAATACAGTATAATGACCCCATATATTGATCCCTACAGAATAAAGGCCCCATATAGTGCTCCATACATAAAAGAAAAAAAATCAAATACTCACCTCTCCTCATTCTTCGCAGGTCCAGTCTCCCAGTGTCTTCTGACACTCTGCACTGCTCGCCAGAGGGCACACGGTGGTGACATCATCGTGCCCTATGCATGATGATGATGTCACAGCAAGTCTGAAGATACTGGAGCTACTTGTATTTGTGAAGGGCCGGTGCCAGGGCTGGCCCACGCTCACCTGACTCACGGGCCTCATAGTGTGCCACATAGTGACTGCAGACTTTTCATTTTAGACCGGATAGTATAGTCCTCTATACAGTATTATGGGCACCACGTAGTTTTCCATACAGTATTATGGGCACCACGTAGTCTTCCATACAGTATTATGGACACCACATAGTCCTCCATACAGTATTATGGGCACCATATAGTCCTCCATACAGTATTATGGGCACCGCATAGTCCTGAATACAGTATTATGGGCACCACATAGTCTTCCATACAGTATTATGTACACCACATAGTACTCCATACAGTATTATGGACACCACATAGTCCTCCATACAGTATTATGTACACCACTTAGTCCTCAATGCAGTATTTTGGGCACCACATAGTCCTCTATACAGTATCATGGACACCACAAAATCCTCCATACAGTGTAATGGGCACCACAGAGTCCTCCAATCAGTAGTATGGGCCCCATATATTGCTCCATACAGTATGAGCCCCATATAATGCTCCATACAGAATAATCGGCCCCATATAATGCTCCTTACAGTTTATTGGGCCCCATATATTGCACCATATAGTTTTAATGACCCCATATAATGCTACATACAGTATAATGGGATTCATATAATGCTCCATATAGTATAATGGCCCTAAATAATGCTTCAAATACTATATAATGGCCCCATATATTGCTTCATACAGCATATAATGGCCCCATATAATGTCCTATACAATATATAATGGCCCCATATGTTTTATACAGTATAATGGCCCCATAAAGTGTTCCATACATAAATAAATAATCAAATACTCACCTCTCCTTGTTCCCCGCAGCTCCAGTCTCCTCTGTGTATTCTGGCACTCTGCACTGCTCGGCAGAGGGTGCGCTGTAGCGATGTAATCGCGCCCTCTACCCTGAGACGCCACAGAGAGTCAGAAGACACTGAAGATGCCGAAGATGCGGGAATGCAGCACTGGCACCGGGTTCCCCCGATTCATGGGCCCCATAGCATGCTGGTGTCCCCAATGGCAAGTGGGACACCCTGTTTGTCCAGTGCCCTGGAACTTACCCGAGTGCGCTGGGTGGTGAAGCCAGACCTGAGTAAGGACCACAATGATCAGTACTTGGAGCAGTGCGGACCAAAAGGATTCGTACTGGGAGTAGTGGGGACCATAAGGATCTGTACTGGGAGTAGTGGGGACCAAAAGGTTCAGCACTGATAACCACGTGGATGGGATTGGTGGTAAAGTCTTTGCTAATAACACAAAACAAGGTAGGATAACAAACACTGAGCATGACCGTATCATATTACACAACAATCTGGATAAGTTGTCTGCATGGGTGAAAACGCATCAAGTGTAATAATGATAAATGTAGAATAAACAACTATCATGTAATCCACTATGGGTATATAGTCCTAGTGAATATTCACCAGAAGAGATCTACAGCAACAAAAAGAGTGAATGAACACTGCAATATTTAATAAATACTTTTTTATTGACACCAAAATGTAAAAACAACTGGATATTATTAGGAATATAAAATTACCTATAAAGGGGAATGTGATCCACACATGAAAGTCACGAGGAAAAGAAAAATGGGTCCAGTAATAATATGGAGTAAATCACAAACATCAAGATGAGTAAGGAATACCTGGGTGACCCTTGTGCATAAATAATAGATGTTACATAATAATAGAATACATCCGCATGGATTATATATAAGGACACCACACAGGATTTCTAAACACACATGAATAAATAAATAAAGATAATTTACCATATATATATCTATCTATATCTATCTATCTATCTATCTATCTATCTAAATAACCAGTAGCTCCAACGCGTACGTTTTGCCAGATGGCTTTCTCAAGCAATATCGGATGATGTGACTGTGCTGGTTAAATGACAGGAAAACGACTGGCACATCCAAACAAGTGTGAATAGGTGCCTACCGGGAGCAGCTACCTCCATACACAATATACAAAAAAAGGTTTCACTCTACCGTGCCAAAGCATGTCTAATATGGAATACATGAAATATGAATAGCAAAATGGCTTTTGAACATCAACCATCGTCAAGGTGGCCTCATTAATCTGATGGGTCCCTGACCTCCCTGTCCAAATGTGAACACTTACCAAAGGCTAATGTCTGTATGCATGGGTGAATGTGGACACCTCTCTAACTAAAGCCTACATATGGGTTGGTTGGAACCACATTTGGACAGGGAGGTCAGGGACCCATCAGATTAATGAGGCCACCTTGACAGTGCTGATGATATGGCGGATGATGTGACGTGCTGGTGATATGGCGGGTGACATATTGAGGACGTGGTGGTGCTGGTGACATGGCGGTGCTGGTGACTTGGTGGTACTAGTGATATGGCGGGTGACATGCTGGTGACGTGGCGGTGCTGGTGACATGCTGGTGACGTGGCGGTGCTGGTGACATGCTGGTGATATGGCGGGTGACATGCTGATGACATAGAGGTGCTGGTGACATGGCGATGCTGGTGACGTGGTGGTACTAGTGATATAGCAGGTGACATGCTGGTGACGTGGCGGTGCTGGTGACATGCTGGTGATATGCTGGTGACGTGGCGGTGCTAGTGACATGCTGGTGACGTGGCGGTGCTGGTGACATGCTGGTAATGTGGCAGTGCTGGTGACAAGCTGGTGATATGGCGGGTGACATGGCGGTGCTGGTGACGTGGCGGTGCTGGTGACATGGCGGTGCTGGTGACGTGGCGGTGCTGGTGACATGGCGGTGCTGGTGACATGGCGGTGCTGGTGACGTGGCGATGATGGTGATATGCTGGTGACGTGGCAGTGCTGGTGACATGCTGGTGACGTGGCGGTGCTGGTGACATGCTGGTGATATGGCGGGTGACATGCTGATGACATGGCGGTGCTAGTGACGTGGCGGTGCTGGTGACGTGGCGTTGCTGGTGACATGCTGGTGACGGGGCAGTGCTGGTGACATGCTGGTGATATGGCGGGTGACATGGCGGTGCTGGTGAAATGCTGGTGACGTGGCGGTGCTGGTGACATGGCAGTGCTGGTGACGTGGCGGTGCTGGTGACATGCTGGTGACGTGGCAGTGCTGGTGACATGCTGATGACGTGGCGGTGCTGGTGACATGCTGGTGACGTGGCGGTGCTGGTGACATGCTGGTGACATGGTGGTGCTGGTGACGTGGCGGTGCTGGTGACATGCTGGTGACGTGGTGGTGCTGGTGACGTGGCGGTGCTGGTGACATGCTGGTGACATGGTGATGCTGGTGACGTGGCGGTGCTGGTGACGTGGCGGTGCTGGTGACATGCTGGTGACGTGTTGGTGCTGGTGACATGGCGGTGCTGGTGACTTGGTGGTACTAGTGACATGGCGAGTGACATGCTGGTGACGTGGCGGTGCTGGTGACATGCTGGTGACGTGGCGGTGCTGGTGACGTGGCGGTGCAGGTGACATGCTGGTGACATGGTGGTGCTGGTGACGTGGCGGTGCTGGTGACGTAGCGGTGCTGGTGACATGCTGGTGACATGGTTGTGCTGGTGACGTGGCAGTGCTGGTGACGTGGAGGTGCTGGTGACGTAGCGGTGCTGGTGACATGCTGGTGACATGGTGGTGCTGGTGACGTGGCGGTGCTGGTGACGTAGCGGTGCTGGTGACATGCTGGTGACATGGTGGTGCTGGTGACGTGGCGGTGCTGGTGACGTAGCGGTGCTGTTGACATGCTGGTGACATGGTGGTGCTGGTGACGTGGCAGTGCTGGTGACGTGGCGGTGCTGGTGACGTAGCGGTGCTGGTGACATGCTGGTGACATGGTGGTGCTGGTGACGTGGCGGTGCTGGTGACGTAGCGGTGCTGTTGACATGCTGGTGACATGGTGGTGCTGGTGACGTGGCGGTGCTGGTGATGTGGCGGTGCTGGTGACATGCTGGTGCTGGTGACGTGGCGGTGCGGGTGACGTGGCAGTGCTGGTGACGTGCTGGTGATATGGCGGGTGACATGCTGGTGACGTGGCGGTGCTGGTGACATGGCGGTGCTGGTGACGTGCTGGTGATATGGCGGGTGACATGGTGGTGCTGGTGACATGCTGGTGACCTGGCGGTGCTGGTGACGTGGCGGTGCTGGTGACATGCTGGTGACATGGTGGTGCTGGTGACGTGGCGGTGCTGGTGACGTAGCGGTGCTGGTGACATGCTGGTGACATGGTGGTGCTGGTGACGTGGCGGTGCTGGTGACGTAGCGGTGCTGGTGACATGCTGGTGACATGGTGGTGCTGGTGATGTGGCGTGCTGGTGACGTGGCGGTGCTGGTGACATGCTGGTGCTGGTGACGTGGCGGTGCTGGTGACGTGGCGGTGCTGGTGACATGCTGGTGACATGGTGGTGCTGGTGACGTGGCAGTGCTGGTGACATGCTGGTGACATGGTGGTACTGGTGACGTGGCGGTGCTGGTGACGTAGCGGTGCTGGTGACATGCTGGTGACATAGTGGTGCTGGTGACGTGGCGGTGCTGGTGACGTGGCGGTGCTGGTGACATGCTGGTGAGATGGCGGTGCTGGTAACATGCTGGTGACATGGTGGTGCTGGTGATGTGGCGGTGCTGGTGACGTGGCGGTGCTGGTGACATGCTGGTGCTGGTGACGTGGCGGTGCGGGTGACGTGGCAGTGCTGGTGATATGGCGGTTGACATGCTGGTGACGTGGCGGTGCTGGTGACATGCTGGTGACGTGGCGGTGCTGGTGACATGCTGGTGACATGCTGGTGACATGGTGGTGCTGGTGACGTGGTGGTGCTGGTGACATGCTGGTGACGTGGCGGTGCTGGTGACGTGGCGGGTGACGTAGCGGTGCTGGTGACATGGTGGTGCTGGTGACGTGGCGATGCTGGTGACATGCTGGTGACATGGTGGTGCTGGTGACGTAGCGGTGCTGGTGACATGCTGGTGACATGCTGGTGACGTGGCGGTGCTGGTGACATGCTGGTGACATGGTGGTGCTGGTGACATGCTGGTGACATGCTGGTGACGTAGCGGTGCTGGTGACATGCTGGTGACATGGTGGTGCTGGTGACGTGGCGGGTGACGTAGCGGTGCTGGTGACATGGTGGTGCTGGTGACGTGGTGGTGCTGGTGACATGCTGGTGACGTGGCGGTGCTGGTGACATGCTGGTTACTTGGTGGTGCTGGTCACATGCTGGTGACGTAGCGGTGCTGGTGACATGCTGGTGACATGGTGGTGCTGGTGACGTGGCGGGTGACGTAGCGGTGCTGGTGACATGGTGGTGCTGGTGACGTAGCGGTGCTGGTGACATGCTGGTGACATGGTGGTGCTGGTGACGTGGCGGGTGACGTAGCGGTACTGGTGAAATGGTGGTGCTGGTGACGTGGTGGTGCTGGTGACATGCTGGTGACGTGGCGGTGCTGGTGACATGCTGGTGACATGGTGGTGCTGGTGACATGCTGGTGACATGCTGGTGACGTAGCGGTGCTGGTGACATGCTGGTGACATGGTGGTGCTGGTGACGTGGCGGGTGACGTAGCGGTGCTGGTGACATGGTGGTGCTGGTGACGTAGCGGTGCTGGTGACATGCTGGTGACATGGTGGTGCTGGTGACGCGGCGGGTGACGTAGCGGTGCTGGTGACATGGTGGTGCTGGTGACGTGGTGGTGCTGGTGACATGCTGGTGACATGCTGGTGACGTGGCGGTGCTGGTGACATGCTGGTGACATGGTGGTGCTGGTGACATGCTGGTGACATGCTGGTGACGTAGCGGTGCTGGTCTCACAAAATATACCGTGTGCACTACTGGAAAGGATGGTGCTAAGGTTAGGTTCCCACACCTTCATAAACTGTAAAAAAGAACCTAGCACTCAACTGATGCTTTAGTGCAGCTTTTATTGTAGTGGTACACAAAACGTTTCGGTCCAGTCTACGGACCTTCGTCAGTAACGTACTACAGAATAGTAAGAGAGACCGATGGGTCATAAGGTATTAAGAGGCAGCGTCTTGTACTTGAGCCCGATAGGAGCGGTACCGCTGAGAAGACTGGTAAGGATGAGGGCGCTGACAGACGCGGTGTCTACGTTTTGTGTTTTTGTGTACCACTACAATAAAAGCTGCACTAAAGCATCAGTTGAGTGCTAGGTTCTTTTTTACAGTAGTGGTGCTGGTGACATGCTGGTGACGTGGCGGTGCTGGTGACGTGGCGGGTGACGTAGCGGTGCTGGTGACATGGTGGTGCTGGTGACGTGGTGGTGCTGGTGACATGCTGGTGACGTGGCGGTGCTGGTGACGTGGCGGGTGACGTAGCGGTGCTGGTGACATGGTGGTGCTGGTGACGTGGCGATGCTGGTGACATGCTGGTGACATGGTGGTGCTGGTGACATGCTGGTGATGTGGCGGTGCTGGTGACATGCTGGTGATGTGGCGGTGCTGGTGATGTGGCGGTGCTGGTGACATGCTGGTGATGTAGCGGTGCTGGTGACATGCTGGTGATGTGGCGGTGCTGGTGACATGCTGGTGACGTGGCGTGGCTGGTGATGTGGCGGTGCTGGTGACATGCTGGTGATGTGGCGGTGCTGGTGATGTGGCGGTGCTGGTGACATGCTGGTGATGTAGCGGTGCTGGTGACATGCTGGTGATGTGGCGGTGCTGGTGACATGCTGGTGACGTGGCGTGGCTGGTGACGTGGCGGTGCTGGTGACGTGGCGTGGCTGGTGATGTGGCGGTGCTGGTGACGTGGCGTGGCTGGTGACGTGGTGGTGACATGCTGGTGATATTGATCTGCCGGGACTTGTCCTATTCTTACAGCGCAGGTTGGTGACGTCTGACCCCATATTTATTGTCTGTACCGGAGAGACTTTGTCGTTTTTCCCCAATCTGCTGCAACTACAACTCTCATCCTGCCCCGACTGTCAGTTGTACCAGTCTTGTTTATGCACCAGCACAGACTGTGAGTAGAATGGGAGCACTAGTGCAGGCATGCTGGGAGTCGTAGTGCCTCAGCCGCAGGGAGAGGAGCCGCGCTCTGTCTGCACTGACGGCCTCTGTGACTGCACTGCACACACAGCAGCCGCCCCGGGAGAACGAGTCTCACGAGGACAGGCCCCGCCCTTCTGCCTCAGGAATCCGCACACTCGTCTCCTAGCAACAGAACCTGGAAGACACGCCTCCTTTCTCTGCTGGCAGAAGGGAACACCCACAACTCTGCTCAACCAATGAGCGCTCAGGAATCTGCATATTTCTCCGGGAGTATCCTGCTGCAGCTATACAGATAAGATATGACATGTAAGGCTCTGTCCCGGGAATATGGCGGCCGGGCTCAGTGAAGACTAATGTGGCGTCACATGTACAGTCATGTGCGGGTGCGGAGTCGCCATGACTTGTTTAGATTGTGTGGAGAACTGGGCCCCGACCAGCTGATCTTTCTGCAGGTTTTATAGCTCTTTTGCTATTTGTCTAGAAGGTTCCTGGAAACAGGAGCCGCCCTCTGGTGGTGAAAAGCAGAACGGGCGATGTCACTGGGCGCTGAGTGACGCTCTCCATGTAATTCTACTGCCGGGCGGCAGATGGCGCTCTCATCCTATGTGCGCTCTCAGTAGTGATGCTATTCGGAATCAGGGCTCACACTGCTCCATGTAGTCCCACCTCCTGTTAGCAGAGGGGGGTTTCCATCGGTCAGACTCAGTTATGACATTATGAAACTGTAGTTCTACCTTTCGCCGCCAGAGGACGATGTATAGCTTTGTCTCGCTTTATTCCGACACTATCCTGAGTAGTTGTCCGTCCCGCCAGCAGAGGGCGCTGTCACGCTACGGCTCTCTTAGTTCTGACACTATCCTGAGTAGTTCTCCCTCCCGCCAGCAGAGGGCGCTGTCACGCTACGGCTCTCTTAGTTCTGACACTATCCTGAGTAGTTCTCCCTCCCGCCAGCAGAGGGCGCTGTCACGCTACGGCTCTCTTAGTTCTGACACTATCCTGAGTAGTTGTCCCTCCCGCCAGCAGAGGGCGCTGTCACGCTACGGTTCTCATAGTTCTGACAAATCCTGAGTAGTTGTCCCTCCCGCCAGCAGAGGGCGCTGTCACGCTACGGCTCTCTTAGTTCTGACACTATCCTGAGTAGTTCTCCCTCCCGGCAGCAGAGGGCGCTGTCACGCTACGGCTCTCTAAGTTCTGACACTATCCTGAGTAGTTGTCCCTCCCGCCAGCAGAGGGCACTGTCACACTACGGCTCTCTTAGTTCTGACACTATCCTGAGTAGTTCTCCCTCCCGCCAGCAGATGGCGCTGTCACACTACGGTTCTCATAGTTCTGACACATCCTGAGTAGTTGTCCCTCCCGCCAGCAGAGGGCGCTGTCACGCTACGGCTCTCTTAGTTCTGACACTCTCCTGAGTAGTTCTCCCTCCCGCCAGCAGAGGGCGCTGTCACGCCACGGCTCTCTTAGTTCTGACACTATCCTGAGTAGTTGTCCCTCCCGCCAGCAGAGGGCGCTGTCACGCTACGGTTCTCATAGTTCTGACACATCCTGAGTAGTTGTCCCTCCCGCCAGCAGAGGGCGCTGTCACACTACGGTTCTCTTAGTTCTGACACTATCCTGAGTAGTTCTCCCTCCCGGCAGCAGATGGCGCTGTCACACTACGGCTCTCATAAGTTCTGACACTATCCTGAGTAGTTGTCCCTCCCGCCAGCAGATGGCGCTGTCATGCTACGGCTCTCTTAGTTCTGACACTCTCCTGAGTAGTTCTCCCTCCCGCCAGCAGAGGGCGCTGTCACGCCACGGCTCTCTTAGTTCTGACACTATCCTGAGTAGTTGTCCCTCCCGCCAGCAGAGGGCGCTGTCACGCTACGGTTCTCTTAGTTCTGACACTATCCTGAGTAGTTGTCCCTCCCGCCAGCAGAGGGCGCTGTCACACTACGGCTCTCTTAGTTCTGACACATCCTGAGTAGTTCTCCCTCCCGCCAGCAGAGGGCGCTGTCACACTACGGCTCTCATAAGTTCTGACACTATCCTGAGTAGTTGTCCCTCCCGCCAGCAGAGGGCGCTGTCACGCTACGGCTCTCTTAGTTCTGACACTATCCTGAGTAGTTGTCCCTCCCGCCAGCAGAGGGCGCTGTCACGCTACGGCTCTCATAGTTCTGACACATCCTGAGTAGTTGCCCCTCCCGCCAGCAGAGGGCGCTGTCACGCTACGGCTCTCTTAGTTCTGACACTATCCTGAGTAGTTCTCCCTCCCGCCAGCAGAGGGCGCTGTCACGCTACGGCTCTCATAGTTCTGACACATCCTGAGTAGTTGTCCCTCCCGCCAGCAGAGGGCACTGTCACGCCACGGCTCTCTTAGTTCTGACACTATCCTGAGTAGTTGTCCTTCCCGCCAGCAGAAGGCGCTGTCACGCTACGGTTCTCTTAGTTCTGACACTATCCTGAGTAGTTCTCCCTCCCGCCAGCAGAGGGCGCTGTCACGCCACGGCTCTCTTAGTTCTGACACTATCCTGAGTAGTTGTCCCTCCCGCCAGCAGAGGGCGCTGTCACGCTACGGTTCTCTTAGTTCTGACACTATCCTGAGTAGTTGTCCCTCCCGCCAGCAGAGGGCGCTGTCACACTACGGCTCTCTTAGTTCTGACACATCCTGAGTAGTTCTCCCTCCCGCCAGCAGAGGGCGCTGTCACACTACGGCTCTCATAAGTTCTGACACTATCCTGAGTAGTTGTCCCTCCCGCCAGCAGAGGGCGCTGTCACGCTACGGCTCTCTTAGTTCTGACACTATCCTGAGTAGTTGTCCCTCCCGCCAGCAGAGGGCGCTGTCACGCTACGGCTCTCATAGTTCTGACACATCCTGAGTAGTTGTCCCTCCCGCCAGCAGAGGGCGCTGTCACGCTACGGCTCTCTTAGTTCTGACACTATCCTGAGTAGTTCTCCCTCCCGCCAGCAGAGGGCGCTGTCACGCTACGGCTCTCATAGTTCTGACACATCCTGAGTAGTTGTCCCTCCCGCCAGCAGAGGGCACTGTCACGCCACGGCTCTCTTAGTTCTGACACTATCCTGAGTAGTTGTCCTTCCCGCCAGCAGAAGGCGCTGTCACGCTACGGTTCTCTTAGTTCTGACACTATCCTGAGTAGTTCTCCCTCCCGCCAGCAGAGGGCGCTGTCACGCCACGGCTCTCTTAGTTCTGACACTATCCTGAGTAGTTGTCCCTCCCGCCAGCAGAGGGCGCTGTCACGCTACGGTTCTCATAGTTCTGACACATCCTGAGTAGTTGTCCCTCCCGCCAGCAGAGGGCGCTGTCACGCTACGGTTCTCTTAGTTCTGACACTATCCTGAGTAGTTCTCCCTCCCGGCAGCAGATGGCGCTGTCACACTACGGCTCTCATAAGTTCTGACACTATCCTGAGCAGTTGTCCCTCCCGCCAGCAGAGGGCGCTGTCACGCTACGGCTCTCTTAGTTCTGACACTATCCTGAGTAGTTCTCCCTCCCGCCAGCAGAGGGCGCTGTCACGCTACAGCTCTCTTAGTTCTGACACTATCCTGAGTAGTTCTCCCTCCCGCCAGCAGAGGGCGCTGTCACGCTACGGCTCTCTTAGTTCTGACACTATCCTGAGTAGTTCTCCCTCCCGCCAGCAGAGGGCGCTGTCACGCTACGGCTCTCTTAGTTCTGACACTATCCTGAGTAGTTGTCCCTCCCGCCAGCAGAGGGCGCTGTCACGCCACGGCTCTCTTAGTTCTGACACTATCCTGAGTAGTTGTCCCTCCCGCCAGCAGATGGCGCTGTCACACTACGGTTCTCTTAGTTCTGACAAATCCTGAGTAGTTGTCCCTCCCGCCAGCAGAGGGCGCTGTCACGCTACGGCTCTCTTAGTTCTGACACTATCCTGAGTAGTTCTCCCTCCCGCCAGCAGAGGGCGCTGTCACGCTACGGTTCTCATAGTTCAGACACATCCTGAGTAGTTGTCCCTCCCGCCAGCAGAGGGCGCTGTCACGTTACGGCTCTCTTAGTTCTGACACTATCCTGAGTAGTTCTCCCTCCCGCCAGCAGAGGGCGCTGTCACGCTACGGTTCTCATAGTTCAGACACATCCTGAGTAGTTGTCCCTCCCGCCAGCAGAGGGCGCTGTCACACTACGGTTCTCATAGTTCAGACACATCCTGAGTAGTTCTCCCTCCCGCCAGCAGAGGGCGCTGTCACGCTACGGCTCTCTTAGTTCTGACACTATCCTGAGTAGTTCTCACTCCCGCCAGCAGAGGGCGCTGTCACGCCACGGCTCTCTTAGTTCTGACACTATCCTGAGTAGTTCTCCCTCCCGCCAGCAGAAGGCGCTGTCACGCCACGGCTCTCTTAGTTCTGACACTATCCTGAGTAGTTCTCCCTCCCGCCAGCAGAGGGCGCTGTCATGCTACGGCTCTCTTAGTTCTGACACTATCCTGAGTAGTTGTCCCTCCCGCCAGCAGAGGGCACTGTCACGCCACGGCTCTCTTAGTTCTGACACTATCCTGAGTAGTTGTCCTTCCCGCCAGCAGAAGGCGCTGTCACGCTACGGTTCTCTTAGTTCTGACACTATCCTGAGTAGTTCTCCCTCCCGCCAGCAGAGGGCGCTGTCACGCTACGGTTCTCATAGTTCTGACACATCCTGAGTAGTTGTCCCTCCCGCCAGCAGAGGGCGCTGTCACGCTACGGTTCTCATAGTTCTGACACATCCTGAGTAGTTGTCCCTCCCGCCAGCAGAGGGCGCTGTCACGCTACGGCTCTCTTAGTTCTGACACTATCCTGAGTAGTTCTCCCTCCCGCCAGCAGAGGGCGCTGTCACGCTACGGTTCTCATAGTTCTGACACATCCTGAGTAGTTGTCCCTCCCGCCAGCAGAGGGCGCTGTCACGCTACGGCTCTCTTAGTTCTGACACTATCCTGAGTAGTTCTCACTCCCGCCAGCAGAGGGCGCTGTCACGCCACGGCTCTCTTAGTTCTGACACTATCCTGAGTAGTTCTCCCTCCCGCTAGCAGAGGGCGCTGTCACGCCACGGCTCTCTTAGTTCTGACACTATCCTGAGTAGTTGTCCCTCCCGCCAGCAGAGGGCGCTGTCACGCTACGGTTCTCATAGTTCTGACACATCCTGAGTAGTTGTCCCTCCCGCCAGCAGAGGGCGCTGTCACGCTACAGCTCTCTTAGTTCTGACACTATCCTGAGTAGTTGTCCCTCCCGCCAGCAGAGGGCGCTGTCACGCTACGGTTCTCTTAGTTCTGACACTATCCTGAGTAGTTGTCCCTCCCGCCAGCAGAGGGCGCTGTCACGCTACGGCTCTCTTAGTTCTGACACTATCCTGAGTAGTTCTCCCTCCCGCCAGCAGAGGGCGCTGTCACGCTACGGCTCTCTTAGTTCTGACACTATCCTGAGTAGTTCTCCCTCCCGCCAGCAGAGGGCGCTGTCACGCTACGGCTCTCTTAGTTCTGACACTATCCTGAGTAGTTCTCCCTCCCGCCAGCAGAGGGCGCTGTCACGCCACGGCTCTCTTAGTTCTGACACTATCCTGAGTAGTTGTCCCTCCCGCCAGCAGAGGGCGCTGTCACACTACGGTTCTCATAGTTCTGACACTATCCTGAGTAGTTCTCCCTCCCGCCAGCAGAGGGCGCTGTCACGCTACGGCTCTCTTAGTTCTGACACTATCCTGAGTAGTTCTCCCTCCCGTCAGCAGAGGGCGCTGTCACGCTACGGCTCTCTTAGTTCTGACACTATCCTGAGTAGTTGTCCCTCCCGCCAGCAGAGGGCGCTGTCACACTACGGTTCTCTTAGTTCTGACAAATCCTGAGTAGTTGTCCCTCCCGCCAGCAGAGGGCGCTGTCACGCTACGGTTCTCTTAGTTCTGACAAATCCTGAGTAGTTGTCCCTCCCGCCAGCAGAGGGCGCTGTCACGCTACGGTTCTCATAGTTCAGACACATCCTGAGTAGTTGTCCCTCCCGCCAGCAGAGGGCGCTGTCACACTACGGCTCTCTTAGTTCAGACACATCCTGAGTAGTTGTCCCTCCCGCCAGCAGAGGGCGCTGTCACGCTACGGTTCTCTTAGTTCTGACACTATCCTGAGTAGTTGTCCCTCCCGCCAGCAGAGGGCGCTGTCACACTACGGTTCTCATAGTTCTGACACTATCCTGAGTAGTTCTCCCTCCCGCCAGCAGAAGGCGCTGTCACGCTACGGTTCTCTTAGTTCTGACACTATCCTGAGTAGTTCTCACTCCCGCCAGCAGAGGGCGCTGTCACACTACGGTTCTCTTAGTTCTGACACTATCCTGAGTAGTTCTCACTCCCGCCAGCAGAGGGCGCTGTCACGCTACGGCTCTCTTAGTTCTGACACTATCCTGAGTAGTTCTCCCTCCCGCCAGCAGAGGGCGCTGTCACGCCACGGCTCTCTTAGTTCTGACACTATCCTGAGTAGTTGTCCTTCCCGCCAGCAGAAGGCGCTGTCACGCTACGGCTCTCTTAGTTCTGACACATCCTGAGTAGTTGTCCCTCCCGCCAGCAGATGGCGCTGTCACACTACGGCTCTCTTAGTTCTGACACTATCCTGAGTAGTTGTCCCTCCCGCCAGCAGAGGGCGCTGTCACACTACGGTTCTCATAGTTCTGACACTATCCTGAGTAGTTCTCCCTCCCGCCAGCAGAGGGCGCTGTCACGCTACGGTTCTCTTAGTTCTGACACTATCCTGAGTAGTTCTCCCTCCCGTCAGCAGAGGGCGCTGTCACGCTACGGCTCTCTTAGTTCTGACACTATCCTGAGTAGTTGTCCCTCCCGCCAGCAGAGGGCGCTGTCACACTACGGTTCTCTTAGTTCTGACAAATCCTGAGTAGTTGTCCCTCCCGCCAGCAGAGGGCGCTGTCACGCTACGGTTCTCTTAGTTCTGACACTATCCTGAGTAGTTCTCCCTCCCGCCAGCAGAGGGCGCTGTCACGCTACGGCTCTCTTAGTTCTGACACTATCCTGAGTAGTTGTCCCTCCCGCCAGCAGAGGGCGCTGTCACGCTACGGTTCTCTTAGTTCTGACAAATCGTGAGTAGTTGTCCCTCCCGCCAGCAGAGGGCGCTGTCACGCTACGGTTCTCATAGTTCAGACACATCCTGAGTAGTTGTCCCTCCCGCCAGCAGAGGGCGCTGTCACACTACGGCTCTCTTAGTTCAGACACATCCTGAGTAGTTGTCCCTCCCGCCAGCAGAGGGCGCTGTCACGCTACGGTTCTCATAGTTCAGACACATCCTGAGTAGTTGTCCCTCCCGCCAGCAGAGGGCGCTGTCACACTACGGCTCTCTTAGTTCAGACACATCCTGAGTAGTTGTCCCTCCCGCCAGCAGAGGGCGCTGTCACACTACGGCTCTCTTAGTTCAGACACATCCTGAGTAGTTGTCCCTCCCGCCAGCAGAGGGCGCTGTCACACTACGGTTCTCATAGTTCTGACACTATCCTGAGTAGTTCTCCCTCCCGCCAGCAGAGGGCGCTGTCACACTACGGCTCTCTTAGTTCTGACACATCCTGAGTAGTTCTCCCTCCCGGCAGCAGAGGGCGCTGTCACGCTACGGTTCTCTTAGTTCTGACACTATCCTGAGTAGTTCTCCCTCCCGGCAGCAGATGGCGCTGTCACGCCACGGCTCTCTTAGTTCTGACACTATCCTGAGTAGTTCTCCCTCCCGCCAGCAGAGGGCGCTGTCACGCTACGGCTCTCTTAGTTCTGACACTATCCTTAGAAGTTCTCCCTCCCGGCAGCAGATGGCGCTGTCACGCTACGGCTCTCTTAGTTCTGACACTATCCTGAGTAGTTGTCCCTCCCGCCAGCAGAGGGCGCTGTCACACTAGGGCTCTCTTAGTTCTGACACTATCCTGAGTAGTTCTCCCTCCCGCCAGCAGAGGGCGCTGTCACACTACGGCTCTCTTAGCTCTGACACTATCCTGAGTAGTTCTCCCTCCAGCCAGCAGAGGGCGCTGTCACGCTACGGCTCTCTTAGTTCTGACACTATCCTGAGTAGTTCTCCCTCCCGCCAGCAGAGGGCGCTGTCACGCTACGGCTCTCTTAGTTCTGACACTATCCTGAGTAGTTCTCCCTCCAGCCAGCAGAGGGCGCTGTCACGCTACGGCTCTCTTAGTTCTGACACTATCCTGTGTAGTTCTCCCTCCCGCCAGCAGAGGGCGCTGTCACACTACGGCTCTCTTAGTTCTGACACACCCTGAGTAGTTGTCCCTCCCGCCAGCAGAGGGCGCTGTCACGCCACGGCTCTCTTAGTTCTGACACTATCCTGAGTAGTTGTCCCTCCCGCCAGCAGATGGCGCTGTCACACTACGGTTCTCTTAGTTCTGACAAATCCTGAGTAGTTGTCCCTCCCGCCAGCAGAGGGCGCTGTCACGCTACGGCTCTCTTAGTTCTGACACTATCCTGAGTAGTTCTCCCTCCCGCCAGCAGAGGGCGCTGTCACGCTACGGTTCTCATAGTTCAGACACATCCTGAGTAGTTGTCCCTCCCGCCAGCAGAGGGCGCTGTCACGCTACGGCTCTCTTAGTTCTGACACTATCCTGAGTAGTTCTCCCTCCCGCCAGCAGAGGGCGCTGTCACGCTACGGTTCTCATAGTTCAGACACATCCTGAGTAGTTGTCCCTCCCGCCAGCAGAGGGCGCTGTCACACTACGGTTCTCATAGTTCAGACACATCCTGAGTAGTTCTCCCTCCCGCCAGCAGAGGGCGCTGTCACGCTACGGCTCTCTTAGTTCTGACACTATCCTGAGTAGTTCTCACTCCCGCCAGCAGAGGGCGCTGTCACGCCACGGCTCTCTTAGTTCTGACACTATCCTGAGTAGTTCTCCCTCCCGCCAGCAGAAGGCGCTGTCACGCCACGGCTCTCTTAGTTCTGACACTATCCTGAGTAGTTCTCCCTCCCGCCAGCAGAGGGCGCTGTCATGCTACGGCTCTCTTAGTTCTGACACATCCTGAGTAGTTGTCCCTCTCGCCAGCAGAGGGCACTGTCACGCCACGGCTCTCTTAGTTCTGACACTATCCTGAGTAGTTGTCCTTCCCGCCAGCAGAAGGCGCTGTCACGCTACGGTTCTCTTAGTTCTGACACTATCCTGAGTAGTTCTCCCTCCCGCCAGCAGAGGGCGCTGTCACGCTACGGTTCTCATAGTTCTGACACATCCTGAGTAGTTGTCCCTCCCGCCAGCAGAGGGCGCTGTCACGCTACGGTTCTCATAGTTCTGACACATCCTGAGTAGTTGTCCCTCCCGCCAGCAGAGGGCGCTGTCACGCTACGGCTCTCTTAGTTCTGACACTATCCTGAGTAGTTCTCCCTCCCGCCAGCAGAGGGCGCTGTCACGCTACGGTTCTCATAGTTCTGACACATCCTGAGTAGTTGTCCCTCCCGCCAGCAGAGGGCGCTGTCACGCTACGGCTCTCTTAGTTCTGACACTATCCTGAGTAGTTCTCACTCCCGCCAGCAGAGGGCGCTGTCACGCCACGGCTCTCTTAGTTCTGACACTATCCTGAGTAGTTCTCCCTCCCGCTAGCAGAGGGCGCTGTCACGCCACGGCTCTCTTAGTTCTGACACTATCCTGAGTAGTTGTCCCTCCCGCCAGCAGAGGGCGCTGTCACGCTACGGTTCTCATAGTTCTGACACATCCTGAGTAGTTGTCCCTCCCGCCAGCAGAGGGCGCTGTCACGCTACGGCTCTCTTAGTTCTGACACTATCCTGAGTAGTTGTCCCTCCCGCCAGCAGAGGGCGCTGTCACGCTACGGTTCTCTTAGTTCTGACACTATCCTGAGTAGTTGTCCCTCCCGCCAGCAGAGGGCGCTGTCACGCTACGGCTCTCTTAGTTCTGACACTATCCTGAGTAGTTCTCCCTCCCGCCAGCAGAGGGCGCTGTCACGCTACGGCTCTCTTAGTTCTGACACTATCCTGAGTAGTTCTCCCTCCCGCCAGCAGAGGGCGCTGTCACGCTACGGCTCTCTTAGTTCTGACACTATCCTGAGTAGTTCTCCCTCCCGCCAGCAGAGGGCGCTGTCACGCCACGGCTCTCTTAGTTCTGACACTATCCTGAGTAGTTGTCCCTCCCGCCAGCAGAGGGCGCTGTCACACTACGGTTCTCATAGTTCTGACACTATCCTGAGTAGTTCTCCCTCCCGCCAGCAGAGGGCGCTGTCACGCTACGGCTCTCTTAGTTCTGACACTATCCTGAGTAGTTCTCCCTCCTGTCAGCAGAGGGCGCTGTCACGCTACGGCTCTCTTAGTTCTGACACTATCCTGAGTAGTTGTCCCTCCCGCCAGCAGAGGGCGCTGTCACACTACGGTTCTCTTAGTTCTGACAAATCCTGTAGTTGTCCCTCCCGCCAGCAGAGGGCGCTGTCACGCTACGGTTCTCTTAGTTCTGACAAATCCTGAGTAGTTGTCCCTCCCGCCAGCAGAGGGCGCTGTCACGCTACGGTTCTCATAGTTCAGACACATCCTGAGTAGTTGTCCCTCCCGCCAGCAGAGGGCGCTGTCACACTACGGCTCTCTTAGTTCAGACACATCCTGAGTAGTTGTCCCTCCCGCCAGCAGAGGGCGCTGTCACGCTACGGTTCTCTTAGTTCTGACACTATCCTGAGTAGTTGTCCCTCCCGCCAGCAGAGGGCGCTGTCACACTACGGTTCTCATAGTTCTGACACTATCCTGAGTAGTTCTCCCTCCCGCCAGCAGAAGGCGCTGTCACGCTACGGTTCTCTTAGTTCTGACACTATCCTGAGTAGTTCTCACTCCCGCCAGCAGAGGGCGCTGTCACACTACGGTTCTCTTAGTTCTGACACTATCCTGAGTAGTTCTCACTCCCGCCAGCAGAGGGCGCTGTCACGCTACGGCTCTCTTAGTTCTGACACTATCCTGAGTAGTTCTCCCTCCCGCCAGCAGAGGGCGCTGTCACGCCACGGCTCTCTTAGTTCTGACACTATCCTGAGTAGTTGTCCTTCCCGCCAGCAGAAGGCGCTGTCACGCTACGGCTCTCTTAGTTCTGACACATCCTGAGTAGTTGTCCCTCCCGCCAGCAGATGGCGCTGTCACACTACGGCTCTCTTAGTTCTGACACTATCCTGAGTAGTTGTCCCTCCCGCCAGCAGAGGGCGCTGTCACACTACGGTTCTCATAGTTCTGACACTATCCTGAGTAGTTCTCCCTCCCGCCAGCAGAGGGCGCTGTCACGCCACGGCTCTCTTAGTTCTGACACTATCCTGAGTAGTTGTCCCTCCCGCCAGCAGAGGGCGCTGTCACGCTACGGTTCTCATAGTTCTGACACATCCTGAGTAGTTGTCCCTCCCGCCAGCAGAGGGCGCTGTCACGCTACGGTTCTCTTAGTTCTGACACTATCCTGAGTAGTTCTCCCTCCCGGCAGCAGATGGCGCTGTCACACTACGGCTCTCATAAGTTCTGACACTATCCTGAGTAGTTGTCCCTCCCGCCAGCAGATGGCGCTGTCATGCTACGGCTCTCTTAGTTCTGACACTCTCCTGAGTAGTTCTCCCTCCCGCCAGCAGAGGGCGCTGTCACGCCACGGCTCTCTTAGTTCTGACACTATCCTGAGTAGTTGTCCCTCCCGCCAGCAGAGGGCGCTGTCACGCTACGGTTCTCTTAGTTCTGACACTATCCTGAGTAGTTGTCCCTCCCGCCAGCAGAGGGCGCTGTCACACTACGGCTCTCTTAGTTCTGACACATCCTGAGTAGTTCTCCCTCCCGCCAGCAGAGGGCGCTGTCACACTACGGCTCTCATAAGTTCTGACACTATCCTGAGTAGTTGTCCCTCCCGCCAGCAGAGGGCGCTGTCACGCTACGGCTCTCTTAGTTCTGACACTATCCTGAGTAGTTGTCCCTCCCGCCAGCAGAGGGCGCTGTCACGCTACGGCTCTCATAGTTCTGACACATCCTGAGTAGTTGCCCCTCCCGCCAGCAGAGGGCGCTGTCACGCTACGGCTCTCTTAGTTCTGACACTATCCTGAGTAGTTCTCCCTCCCGCCAGCAGAGGGCGCTGTCACGCTACGGCTCTCATAGTTCTGACACATCCTGAGTAGTTGTCCCTCCCGCCAGCAGAGGGCACTGTCACGCCACGGCTCTCTTAGTTCTGACACTATCCTGAGTAGTTGTCCTTCCCGCCAGCAGAAGGCGCTGTCACGCTACGGTTCTCTTAGTTCTGACACTATCCTGAGTAGTTCTCCCTCCCGCCAGCAGAGGGCGCTGTCACGCCACGGCTCTCTTAGTTCTGACACTATCCTGAGTAGTTGTCCCTCCCGCCAGCAGAGGGCGCTGTCACGCTACGGTTCTCTTAGTTCTGACACTATCCTGAGTAGTTGTCCCTCCCGCCAGCAGAGGGCGCTGTCACACTACGGCTCTCTTAGTTCTGACACATCCTGAGTAGTTCTCCCTCCCGCCAGCAGAGGGCGCTGTCACACTACGGCTCTCATAAGTTCTGACACTATCCTGAGTAGTTGTCCCTCCCGCCAGCAGAGGGCGCTGTCACGCTACGGCTCTCTTAGTTCTGACACTATCCTGAGTAGTTGTCCCTCCCGCCAGCAGAGGGCGCTGTCACGCTACGGCTCTCATAGTTCTGACACATCCTGAGTAGTTGTCCCTCCCGCCAGCAGAGGGCGCTGTCACGCCACGGCTCTCTTAGTTCTGACACTATCCTGAGTAGTTCTCCCTCCCGCCAGCAGAGGGCGCTGTCACGCTACGGCTCTCATAGTTCTGACACATCCTGAGTAGTTGTCCCTCCCGCCAGCAGAGGGCACTGTCACGCCACGGCTCTCTTAGTTCTGACACTATCCTGAGTAGTTGTCCTTCCCGCCAGCAGAAGGCGCTGTTACGCTACGGTTCTCTTAGTTCTGACACTATCCTGAGTAGTTCTCCCTCCCGCCAGCAGAGGGCGCTGTCACGCCACGGCTCTCTTAGTTCTGACACTATCCTGAGTAGTTGTCCCTCCCGCCAGCAGAGGGCGCTGTCACGCTACGGTTCTCATAGTTCTGACACATCCTGAGTAGTTGTCCCTCCCGCCAGCAGAGGGCGCTGTCACGCTACGGTTCTCTTAGTTCTGACACTATCCTGAGTAGTTCTCCCTCCCGGCAGCAGATGGCGCTGTCACACTACGGCTCTCATAAGTTCTGACACTATCCTGAGTAGTTGTCCCTCCCGCCAGCAGAGGGCGCTGTCACGCTACGGCTCTCTTAGTTCTGACACTATCCTGAGTAGTTCTCCCTCCCGCCAGCAGAGGGCGCTGTCACGCTACAGCTCTCTTAGTTCTGACACTATCCTGAGTAGTTCTCCCTCCCGCCAGCAGAGGGCGCTGTCACGCTACGGCTCTCTTAGTTCTGACACTATCCTGAGTAGTTCTCCCTCCCGCCAGCAGAGGGCGCTGTCACGCTACGGCTCTCTTAGTTCTGACACTATCCTGAGTAGTTGTCCCTCCCGCCAGCAGAGGGCGCTGTCACGCCACGGCTCTCTTAGTTCTGACACTATCCTGAGTAGTTGTCCCTCCCGCCAGCAGATGGCGCTGTCACACTACGGTTCTCTTAGTTCTGACAAATCCTGAGTAGTTGTCCCTCCCGCCAGCAGAGGGCGCTGTCACGCTACGGCTCTCTTAGTTCTGACACTATCCTGAGTAGTTCTCCCTCCCGCCAGCAGAGGGCGCTGTCACGCTACGGTTCTCATAGTTCAGACACATCCTGAGTAGTTGTCCCTCCCGCCAGCAGAGGGCGCTGTCACGTTACGGCTCTCTTAGTTCTGACACTATCCTGAGTAGTTCTCCCTCCCGCCAGCAGAGGGCGCTGTCACGCTACGGTTCTCATAGTTCAGACACATCCTGAGTAGTTGTCCCTCCCGCCAGCAGAGGGCGCTGTCACACTACGGTTCTCATAGTTCAGACACATCCTGAGTAGTTCTCCCTCCCGCCAGCAGAGGGCGCTGTCACGCTACGGCTCTCTTAGTTCTGACACTATCCTGAGTAGTTCTCACTCCCGCCAGCAGAGGGCGCTGTCACGCCACGGCTCTCTTAGTTCTGACACTATCCTGAGTAGTTCTCCCTCCCGCCAGCAGAAGGCGCTGTCACGCCACGGCTCTCTTAGTTCTGACACTATCCTGAGTAGTTCTCCCTCCCGCCAGCAGAGGGCGCTGTCATGCTACGGCTCTCTTAGTTCTGACACTATCCTGAGTAGTTGTCCCTCCCGCCAGCAGAGGGCACTGTCACGCCACGGCTCTCTTAGTTCTGACACTATCCTGAGTAGTTGTCCTTCCCGCCAGCAGAAGGCGCTGTCACGCTACGGTTCTCTTAGTTCTGACACTATCCTGAGTAGTTCTCCCTCCCGCCAGCAGAGGGCGCTGTCACGCTACGGTTCTCATAGTTCTGACACATCCTGAGTAGTTGTCCCTCCCGCCAGCAGAGGGCGCTGTCACGCTACGGTTCTCATAGTTCTGACACATCCTGAGTAGTTGTCCCTCCCGCCAGCAGAGGGCGCTGTCACGCTACGGCTCTCTTAGTTCTGACACTATCCTGAGTAGTTCTCCCTCCCGCCAGCAGAGGGCGCTGTCACGCTACGGTTCTCATAGTTCTGACACATCCTGAGTAGTTGTCCCTCCCGCCAGCAGAGGGCGCTGTCACGCTACGGCTCTCTTAGTTCTGACACTATCCTGAGTAGTTCTCACTCCCGCCAGCAGAGGGCGCTGTCACGCCACGGCTCTCTTAGTTCTGACACTATCCTGAGTAGTTCTCCCTCCCGCTAGCAGAGGGCGCTGTCACGCCACGGCTCTCTTAGTTCTGACACTATCCTGAGTAGTTGTCCCTCCCGCCAGCAGAGGGCGCTGTCACGCTACGGTTCTCATAGTTCTGACACATCCTGAGTAGTTGTCCCTCCCGCCAGCAGAGGGCGCTGTCACGCTACAGCTCTCTTAGTTCTGACACTATCCTGAGTAGTTGTCCCTCCCGCCAGCAGAGGGCGCTGTCACGCTACGGTTCTCTTAGTTCTGACACTATCCTGAGTAGTTGTCCCTCCCGCCAGCAGAGGGCGCTGTCACGCTACGGCTCTCTTAGTTCTGACACTATCCTGAGTAGTTCTCCCTCCCGCCAGCAGAGGGCGCTGTCACGCTACGGCTCTCTTAGTTCTGATACTATCCTGAGTAGTTCTCCCTCCCGCCAGCAGAGGGCGCTGTCACGCTACGGCTCTCTTAGTTCTGACACTATCCTGAGTAGTTCTCCCTCCCGCCAGCAGAGGGCGCTGTCACGCCACGGCTCTCTTAGTTCTGACACTATCCTGAGTAGTTGTCCCTCCCGCCAGCAGAGGGCGCTGTCACACTACGGTTCTCATAGTTCTGACACTATCCTGAGTAGTTCTCCCTCCCGCCAGCAGAGGGCGCTGTCACGCTACGGCTCTCTTAGTTCTGACACTATCCTGAGTAGTTCTCCCTCCCGTCAGCAGAGGGCGCTGTCACGCTACGGCTCTCTTAGTTCTGACACTATCCTGAGTAGTTGTCCCTCCCGCCAGCAGAGGGCGCTGTCACACTACGGTTCTCTTAGTTCTGACAAATCCTGAGTAGTTGTCCCTCCCGCCAGCAGAGGGCGCTGTCACGCTACGGTTCTCTTAGTTCTGACAAATCCTGAGTAGTTGTCCCTCCCGCCAGCAGAGGGCGCTGTCACGCTACGGTTCTCATAGTTCAGACACATCCTGAGTAGTTGTCCCTCCCGCCAGCAGAGGGCGCTGTCACACTACGGCTCTCTTAGTTCAGACACATCCTGAGTAGTTGTCCCTCCCGCCAGCAGAGGGCGCTGTCACGCTACGGTTCTCTTAGTTCTGACACTATCCTGAGTAGTTGTCCCTCCCGCCAGCAGAGGGCGCTGTCACACTACGGTTCTCATAGTTCTGACACTATCCTGAGTAGTTCTCCCTCCCGCCAGCAGAAGGCGCTATCACGCTACGGTTCTCTTAGTTCTGACACTATCCTGAGTAGTTCTCACTCCCGCCAGCAGAGGGCGCTGTCACGCTACGGCTCTCTTAGTTCTGACACTATCCTGAGTAGTTCTCCCTCCCGCCAGCAGAGGGCGCTGTCACGCCACGGCTCTCTTAGTTCTGACACTATCCTGAGTAGTTGTCCTTCCCGCCAGCAGAAGGCGCTGTCACGCTACGGCTCTCTTAGTTCTGACACATCCTGAGTAGTTGTCCCTCCCGCCAGCAGATGGCGCTGTCACACTACGGCTCTCTTAGTTCTGACACTATCCTGAGTAGTTGTCCCTCCCGCCAGCAGAGGGCGCTGTCACACTACGGTTCTCATAGTTCTGACACTATCCTGAGTAGTTCTCCCTCCCGCCAGCAGAGGGCGCTGTCACGCTACGGTTCTCTTAGTTCTGACACTATCCTGAGTAGTTCTCCCTCCCGTCAGCAGAGGGCGCTGTCACGCTACGGCTCTCTTAGTTCTGACACTATCCTGAGTAGTTGTCCCTCCCGCCAGCAGAGGGCGCTGTCACACTACGGTTCTCTTAGTTCTGACAAATCCTGAGTAGTTGTCCCTCCCGCCAGCAGAGGGCGCTGTCACGCTACGGTTCTCTTAGTTCTGACACTATCCTGAGTAGTTCTCCCTCCCGCCAGCAGAGGGCGCTGTCACGCTACGGCTCTCTTAGTTCTGACACTATCCTGAGTAGTTGTCCCTCCCGCCAGCAGAGGGCGCTGTCACGCTACGGTTCTCTTAGTTCTGACAAATCCTGAGTAGTTGTCCCTCCCGCCAGCAGAGGGCGCTGTCACGCTACGGTTCTCATAGTTCAGACACATCCTGAGTAGTTGTCCCTCCCGCCAGCAGAGGGCGCTGTCACACTACGGCTCTCTTAGTTCAGACACATCCTGAGTAGTTGTCCCTCCCGCCAGCAGAGGGCGCTGTCACGCTACGGTTCTCATAGTTCAGACACATCCTGAGTAGTTGTCCCTCCCGCCAGCAGAGGGCGCTGTCACACTACGGCTCTCTTAGTTCAGACACATCCTGAGTAGTTGTCCCTCCCGCCAGCAGAGGGCGCTGTCACACTACGGCTCTCTTAGTTCAGACACATCCTGAGTAGTTGTCCCTCCCGCCAGCAGAGGGCGCTGTCACACTACGGTTCTCATAGTTCTGACACTATCCTGAGTAGTTCTCCCTCCCGCCAGCAGAGGGCGCTGTCACACTACGGCTCTCTTAGTTCTGACACATCCTGAGTAGTTGTCCCTCCCGCCAGCAGAGGGCGCTGTCACGCTACGGTTCTCTTAGTTCTGACACTATCCTGAGTAGTTCTCCCTCCCGGCAGCAGATGGCGCTGTCACGCTACGGTTCTCATAGTTCAGACACATCCTGAGTAGTTGTCCCTCCCGCCAGCAGAGGGCGCTGTCACGCTACGGCTCTCTTAGTTCTGACACTATCCTGAGTAGTTCTCCCTCCCGCCAGCAGAGGGCGCTGTCACGCTACGGTTCTCATAGTTCAGACACATCCTGAGTAGTTGTCCCTCCCGCCAGCAGAGGGCGCTGTCACACTACGGTTCTCATAGTTCAGACACATCCTGAGTAGTTCTCCCTCCCGCCAGCAGAGGGCGCTGTCACGCTACGGCTCTCTTAGTTCTGACACTATCCTGAGTAGTTCTCACTCCCGCCAGCAGAGGGCGCTGTCACGCCACGGCTCTCTTAGTTCTGACACTATCCTGAGTAGTTCTCCCTCCCGCCAGCAGAAGGCGCTGTCACGCCACGGCTCTCTTAGTTCTGACACTATCCTGAGTAGTTCTCCCTCCCGCCAGCAGAGGGCGCTGTCATGCTACGGCTCTCTTAGTTCTGACACATCCTGAGTAGTTGTCCCTCCCGCCAGCAGAGGGCACTGTCACGCCACGGCTCTCTTAGTTCTGACACTATCCTGAGTAGTTGTCCTTCCCGCCAGCAGAAGGCGCTGTCACGCTACGGTTCTCTTAGTTCTGACACTATCCTGAGTAGTTCTCCCTCCCGCCAGCAGAGGGCGCTGTCACGCTACGGTTCTCATAGTTCTGACACATCCTGAGTAGTTGTCCCTCCCGCCAGCAGAGGGCGCTGTCACGCTACGGTTCTCATAGTTCTGACACATCCTGAGTAGTTGTCCCTCCCGCCAGCAGAGGGCGCTGTCACGCTACGGCTCTCTTAGTTCTGACACTATCCTGAGTAGTTCTCCCTCCCGCCAGCAGAGGGCGCTGTCACGCTACGGTTCTCATAGTTCTGACACATCCTGAGTAGTTGTCCCTCCCGCCAGCAGAGGGCGCTGTCACGCTACGGCTCTCTTAGTTCTGACACTATCCTGAGTAGTTCTCACTCCCGCCAGCAGAGGGCGCTGTCACGCCACGGCTCTCTTAGTTCTGACACTATCCTGAGTAGTTCTCCCTCCCGCTAGCAGAGGGCGCTGTCACGCCACGGCTCTCTTAGTTCTGACACTATCCTGAGTAGTTGTCCCTCCCGCCAGCAGAGGGCGCTGTCACGCTACGGTTCTCATAGTTCTGACACATCCTGAGTAGTTGTCCCTCCCGCCAGCAGAGGGCGCTGTCACGCTACGGCTCTCTTAGTTCTGACACTATCCTGAGTAGTTGTCCCTCCCGCCAGCAGAGGGCGCTGTCACGCTACGGTTCTCTTAGTTCTGACACTATCCTGAGTAGTTGTCCCTCCCGCCAGCAGAGGGCGCTGTCACGCTACGGCTCTCTTAGTTCTGACACTATCCTGAGTAGTTCTCCCTCCCGCCAGCAGAGGGCGCTGTCACGCTACGGCTCTCTTAGTTCTGACACTATCCTGAGTAGTTCTCCCTCCCGCCAGCAGAGGGCGCTGTCACGCTACGGCTCTCTTAGTTCTGACACTATCCTGAGTAGTTCTCCCTCCCGCCAGCAGAGGGCGCTGTCACGCCACGGCTCTCTTAGTTCTGACACTATCCTGAGTAGTTGTCCCTCCCGCCAGCAGAGGGCGCTGTCACACTACGGTTCTCATAGTTCTGACACTATCCTGAGTAGTTCTCCCTCCCGCCAGCAGAGGGCGCTGTCACGCTACGGTTCTCATAGTTCTGACACATCCTGAGTAGTTGTCCGTCCCGCCAGCAGAGGGCGCTGTCACGCTACGGCTCTCTTAGTTCTGACACTATCCTGAGTAGTTCTCCCTCCCGTCAGCAGAGGGCGCTGTCACGCTACGGCTCTCTTAGTTCTGACACTATCCTGAGTAGTTCTCCCTCCCGCCAGCAGAGGGCGCTGTCACGCTACGGCTCTCTTAGTTCTGACACTATCCTGAGTAGTTCTCCCTCCCGTCAGCAGAGGGCGCTGTCACGCTACGGCTCTCTTAGTTCTGACACTATCCTGAGTAGTTGTCCCTCCCGCCAGCAGAGGGCGCTGTCACACTACGGTTCTCTTAGTTCTGACAAATCCTGAGTAGTTGTCCCTCCCGCCAGCAGAGGGCGCTGTCACGCTACGGTTCTCTTAGTTCTGACAAATCCTGAGTAGTTGTCCCTCCCGCCAGCAGAGGGCGCTGTCACGCTACGGTTCTCATAGTTCAGACACATCCTGAGTAGTTGTCCCTCCCGGCAGCAGATGGCGCTGTCACACTACGGCTCTCTTAGTTCAGACACATCCTGAGTAGTTGTCCCTCCCGCCAGCAGAGGGCGCTGTCACGCTACGGTTCTCTTAGTTCTGACACTATCCTGAGTAGTTGTCCCTCCCGCCAGCAGAGGGCGCTGTCACACTACGGTTCTCATAGTTCTGACACTATCCTGAGTAGTTCTCCCTCCCGCCAGCAGAAGGCGCTGTCACGCTACGGTTCTCTTAGTTCTGACACTATCCTGAGTAGTTCTCACTCCCGCCAGCAGAGGGCGCTGTCACACTACGGTTCTCTTAGTTCTGACACTATCCTGAGTAGTTCTCACTCCCGCCAGCAGAGGGCGCTGTCACGCTACGGCTCTCTTAGTTCTGACACTATCCTGAGTAGTTCTCCCTCCCGCCAGCAGAGGGCGCTGTCACGCCACGGCTCTCTTAGTTCTGACACTATCCTGAGTAGTTGTCCTTCCCGCCAGCAGAAGGCGCTGTCACGCTACGGCTCTCTTAGTTCTGACACATCCTGAGTAGTTGTCCCTCCCGCCAGCAGATGGCGCTGTCACACTACGGCTCTCTTAGTTCTGACACTATCCTGAGTAGTTGTCCCTCCCGCCAGCAGAGGGCGCTGTCACACTACGGTTCTCATAGTTCTGACACTATCCTGAGTAGTTCTCCCTCCCGCCAGCAGAGGGCGCTGTCACGCTACGGTTCTCTTAGTTCTGACACTATCCTGAGTAGTTCTCCCTCCCGTCAGCAGAGGGCGCTGTCACGCTACGGCTCTCTTAGTTCTGACACTATCCTGAGTAGTTGTCCCTCCCGCCAGCAGAGGGCGCTGTCACGCTACGGTTCTCTTAGTTCTGACACATCCTGAGTAGTTGTCCCTCCCGCCAGCAGAGGGCGCTGTCACGCTACGGTTCTCATAGTTCAGACACATCCTGAGTAGTTGTCCCTCCCGCCAGCAGAGGGCGCTGTCACACTACGGCTCTCTTAGTTCAGACACATCCTGAGTAGTTGTCCCTCCCGCCAGCAGAGGGCGCTGTCACGCCACGGCTCTCTTAGTTCAGACACATCCTGAGTAGTTGTCCCTCCCGCCAGCAGAGGGCGCTGTCACACTACGGCTCTCTTAGTTCAGACACATCCTGAGTAGTTGTCCCTCCCGCCAGCAGAGGGCGCTGTCACACTACGGTTCTCATAGTTCTGACACTATCCTGAGTAGTTCTCCCTCCCGCCAGCAGAGGGCGCTGTCACACTACGGCTCTCTTAGTTCTGACACATCCTGAGTAGTTCTCCCTCCCGGCAGCAGAGGGCGCTGTCACGCTACGGTTCTCTTAGTTCTGACACTATCCTGAGTAGTTCTCCCTCCCGGCAGCAGATGGCGCTGTCACGCCACGGCTCTCTTAGTTCTGACACTATCCTGAGTAGTTCTCCCTCCCGCCAGCAGAGGGCGCTGTCACGCTACGGCTCTCTTAGTTCTGACACTATCCTTAGTAGTTCTCCCTCCCGGCAGCAGATGGCGCTGTCACGCTACGGCTCTCTTAGTTCTGACACTATCCTGAGTAGTTGTCCCTCCCGCCAGCAGAGGGCGCTGTCACACTAGGGCTCTCTTAGTTCTGACACTATCCTGAGTAGTTCTCCCTCCCGCCAGCAGAGGGCGCTGTCACACTACGGCTCTCTTAGCTCTGACACTATCCTGAGTAGTTCTCCCTCCAGCCAGCAGAGGGCGCTGTCACGCTACGGCTCTCTTAGTTCTGACACTATCCTGAGTAGTTCTCCCTCCCGCCAGCAGAGGGCGCTGTCACGCTACGGCTCTCTTAGTTCTGACACTATCCTGAGTAGTTCTCCCTCCCGCCAGCAGAGGGCGCTGTCACACTACGGCTCTCTTAGTTCTGACACACCCTGAGTAGTTGTCCCTCCGGCTAGCAGATGGCGCTGTCACGCTACGGCTCTCATAAGTTCTGACACATCCTGAGTAGTTCTCCCTCCCGCCAGCAGATGGCGCTCTCACGCTACGTCTCGTCCGGTTCTGACACCGTTGAGCTGAGGGCCGCTCCGGGTGTTCACACTACAGGCAGCCGGGGAATATTAGAAGCTGGAGCGCTCATCAGACATCCATAGCAGCGGCTGCAGTCCCCAGGGGAGCGCCATGTCCAGCCTGCAGCGACCGGTTCTGCCCGCTCAGAATGTCACCCTCAGCCTGGAGCAGGTGAAAGGTGAGTGAAAAGGCATGTGGCCGTGTATTTGGTAGGGCACGTCGCCGTGTGCGTGGCGGGGCATGTCACAGTGTGTGAGGAGGCACGTCGCGGTGTGTGAGGAGGCACGTCGCAGTGTGTGAGGAGGCACGTCGCGGTGTGTGAGGAGGCACGTCGCGGTGTGTGAGGAGGCACGTCGCGGTGTGTGAGGAGGCACGTCGCCGTATGTGGCAGGGCACGTCGCGGTGTGTGAGGAGGCACGTCGCGGTGTGTGAGGAGGCACGTCGCGGTGTGTGAGGAGGCACGTCGCCGTATGTGGCAGGGCACGTCGCGGTGTGTGAGGAGGCACGTCGCCGTATGTGGCAGGGCACGTCGCGGTGTGTGAGGAGGCACGTCGCGGTGTGTGAGGAGGCACGTCGCGGTGTGTGAGGAGGCACGTCGCCGTATGTGGCAGGGCACGTCGCGGTGTGTGAGGAGGCACGTCGCGGTGTGTGAGGAGGCACGTCGCGGTGTGTGAGGAGGCACGTCGCGGTGTGTGAGGAGGCACGTCGCCGTATGTGGCAGGGCACGTCGCGGTGTGTGAGGAGGCACGTCGCCGTATGTGGCAGGGCACGTCGCGGTGTGTGAGGAGGCACGTCGCCGTATGTGGCAGGGCACGTCGCGGTGTGTGAGGAGGCACGTTGCTGCGTGGCGGGGCACGTCGCGGTGTGTGAGGAGGCACGTCGCCGTATGTGAGGAGGCACGTCGCGGTGTGTGAGGAGGCACGTCGCCGTGTGTCAGCTGTCAGTCCGCCACTAGCTGTCTCACTCCATAGCAAGTGCAGCATTTAAAGGGATTGTCCGTTTGGGGGGATTTTTTTCTTCCTTACTTGTATTTTGGGCTAAAAATCATTTTTACAATTTGCTTTCGTTAGATTTTGCAGCGTCTGACTTTTCCAGGCTTTACGTTTCTTGCACTTTCGTAATTGATGCGGTCGGTGACCATAAATGAGCGGAGAGAAGGCAAGAAAGAGGCAGATAAGAAGCCGACGTCTCCTGTGTGCCCGGCAGGCTGCGCTCGCTGACAGATCCTCAGTTGTCGCATTCTGCAGATGATGAAGGCCATAGAAGGCAAATGGTGGAAAACATTTTTTTTAATTAAACCAAATTCAATAATTATTTCAACGTCGCCTCATTGGGGGACACAGACCATGGGTGTATGCTGCTGCCACCAGGAGGCTGACACTAAGTAATACAAAGAAAGTTCTCCTCCCCTGCAGTATACACCCTCCTGCTGGCTCTCGGCTCCTCCCCTGCAGTATACACCCTCCTGCTGGCTCTCGGCTCCTCCCCTGCAGTATACACCCTCCTGCTGGCTCTCAGCTCCCCTGCAGTATACACCCTCCTGCTGGCTCTCGGCTCCTCCCCTGCAGTATACGCCCTCCTGCTGGCTCTCAGCTCCTCCCCTGCAGTATACACCCTCCTGCTGGCTCTCGGCTCCTCCCCTGCAGTATACACCCTCCTGCTGGCTCTCAGCTCCCCTGCAGTGTACACCCTCCTGCTGGCTCTCGGCTCCTCCCCTGCAGTATACACCCTCCTGCTGGCTCTCAGCTCCCCTGCAGTGTACACCCTCCTGCTGGCTCTCGGCTCCTCCCCTGCAGTATACACCCTCCTGCTGGCTCTCGGCTCCTCCCCTGCAGTATACACCCTCCTGCTGGCTCTCGGCTCCTCCCCTGCAGTGTACACCCTCCTGCTGGCTCTCAGCTCCTCCCCTGCAGTGTACACCCTCCTGCTGGCTCTCAGCTCCTCCCCTGCAGTATACACCCTCCTGCTGGCTCTCGGCTCCTCCCCTGCAGTATACACCCTCCTGCTGGCTCTCGGCTCCTCCCCTGCAGTATACACCCTCCTGCTGGCTCTCGGCTCCTCCCCTGCAGTATACACCCTCCTGCTGGCTCTCGGCTCCTCCCCTGCAGTATACACCCTCCTGCTGGCTCTCGGCTCCTCCCCTGCAGTATACACCCTCCTGCTGGCTCTCAGCTCCTCCCCTGCAGTATACACCCTCCTGCTGGCTCTTAGCTCCTCCCCTGCAGTATACACCCTCCTGCTGGCTCTCGGCTCCTCCCCTGCAGTATACACCCTCCTGCTGGCTGTTAGCTCCTCCCCTGCAGTATACACCCTCCTGCTGGCCCCCAGCTAACCAGTTCTTGCTTAGTGTCCGTAGGAGGCACACGGACGGGTCTGCTATTCAGACCCAAAGAACTCTTTTTACTTTACCCTTTTACAACGGACGAAGGGGGCGACGGATTCTTTCATGTTCCGATCTCTCCCGAACCAACAACAGACGAGCACCGGAGTTTCACCTTCAGTATCCTCTTCTGCAGCCAGGCCTATTGCCGGACATTCAGCCCTGTCCACCAGGCTTTACCCTCGGCTGTACAGAGGCACCTTCCAGTGTGGCGTCCGAGCAGCCCCCACTGCACCACCACTATTAAGAGCGGATGGTACACGGAGGCGGACGGTTCCTCTCCACCTCCCTGCTAAAGGAACGATGGATTGAGGACTTTTCTTATCCCTGCACCGTCCAAACAGCAGCAACAGCACAGGATCTTTTCCCTACCTCTGACCTGCTGAACAAAGCTGCATACTGGGGTAAGTGCTGGGACTCGAGCGGTTGGAGGGTTCTGCGCATCTGGTGGTTTATTCCCTCGTTCGGCGCCGGCTGGCTTCAAAAATTTAGCCCCCGGCTTCGGGTTTGTGTAGGCCGCAACCCGGAACTCTTCAGGCTCCGCCCCCCTATTCAGGCGCCTCTCATTCAGGACGAGAGCTCTATTCTCGGCGGCCATCTTCATCCTCCTGCCATTTCCGGACACGAGCTCATCCGGAAGTGGCTGCTGCATCGCACCGGCGGTACTCAGCGCTGAACACAGCGCTATTCCAGACGGGGGGCTCAGAATCTCGGTGAGGAGAATCCTCCCTCCGCACCCCTCCCCCGCACGCACCCCGGCAGCATAAAGGGACTAGCGTTCCCTCTTTTTTAATACTTAACACCTGCAATCTCTCCAGCAGCCTCTGGTCTTAAAGGCACAGGTCTTAAGGGTACATGACCGCATTCCCTGGCCTTAAAGACACATGCCCCTTATAGGTACATATCCAGCTTTCCCTGGCTTTAACACATGACCAGCATCCCCTGGTCTTAAAGGTTCCCTAGTTTTTAAGAAGGGCACATTACCAGCATTCTCTGCTCTTTAAGTCATGACCAGCCAGGAGCCGGTCACCTTCCACAGAGTACTTAGTTCAAATGAGCTCAGGAGCCCTCCGCCGCCGCCGATCCCGGCTCTTCCCAGAGTACCTGGTTCCCCTGGCATAATCTTTGAAAAATGCCCCGGTCTTAAAGGCACATGACCAGTATTCCTGGTCTTAAAGGCACGTGACCAGTATTCCTGGTCTTAAAGGAACGTGACCTGTATTCCCTGGTCTTAAAGGCGCATGACCAGTATTCCTTGGTCCTAAGGGCACATGTCCAGTATTACCTGGTCTTAAAGGCACGTGACCAGTAGGCCCTGGTCTTAAAGGCACATGACCAGTATGCCCTGGTCTTAAAGGCACATGACCAGTATGCCCTGGTCTTAAAGGCACATGGCCAGTATGCCCTGGTCTTAAAGGCACATGGCCAGTATGCCCTGGTTTTAAAGGCACATGACCAGTATGCCCTGGTTTTAAAGGCACATGACCAGTATGCCCTGGTCTTAAAGGCATGTGACCAATATTCCCTGGTCTTAAGGGCACATGACCAGTATGCCCTGGTCGTAAAAGCACATGACCAGTATGCCCTGGTCTTAAAGGCACATGACCAGTATGCCCTGGTTTTATAGGATCATGACCAGTATGCCCCGGTCTTAAAGGCACGTGACCAGTATTCCTGGTCTTAAAGGAACGTGACCTGTATTCCCTAGTCTTAAAGGCGCATGACCAGTATTCCTTGGTCCTAAGGGCACATGTCCAGTATGCCTCGGTCTTAAAGGCACATGACCAGTATGCCCTGGTCGTAAAAGCACATGACCAGTATGGCCTGGTCTTAAGGGCACATGACCAGTATGCCCTGGTCGTAAAAGCACATGACCAGTATGGCCTGGTCTTAAGGGCACAAGACCAGTATGCCCCGGTCTTAAAGGCACATGACCAGTATGCCCTGGTTTTAAAGGCACATGACCAGTATGTCCTCGATTTAAAGGTACATGACAAGTATGTCCTGGTTCTTAAAGGCACATGACCAGTAGGCCCTGGTTCTTAAAGGCACATGACCAGTAGGCCCTGGTTCTTAAAGGCACATGAGCAGTATTCCCTAGTCTTAAAGGCGCATGCCCAGTATTTACTGGTCTCAAGACAACATCATCAATCCGAGGCTGGTCACCCTAACTGAGCTCTGGAGCCTTCCGCCGCTCATCCCCTATCCACAACCCATGTTTTCTCTGACAAGAGATGGAATCCCTCTGTGAATCCCTCTGTGGCTCTGAGTGCTCGCAGGACCGATATACATGGTCCCTCTCCTACATGGGAGCCGTCGGCTAGCAGGGGACGCAAGTGTTCTAGGAAATCGTACAGGCGTCTAGAAAACGGAAGTTTTCACTTCCTGATCTCTGCTATGATTTGTTGAGTACTACGCTGAATATGGATCGCATATTGCCTTGGATTGCCAGAGCTTCAGCAAAAGAGGGACTCTCCTATTTATACCATCAACAAATTGATGAGTGATTCACTGGACAGAAGCCTCTAAGTTGGTTGCCATACCTGGTCTGTTTTTTTATGGGCGACGGGTCCTTTAAAAGGCACCGTTCCCCCCCCCCACCCCACACACACACATCTTCAACACACGAACACATGCAGTGTCGCCTCCATGTATCCTCTTCTGCATCCAGGCCTAACGCCAGACAACCTGCCCTGTCCATCTGGGGACCTCAACTCTGGGGATGTACAGAGGCACTTATTTTTGGCGTCCGAGCACCCCCCTTTGTATCACCACTATTCAGCGGATGATGCAAGAAAGCGGACGATCCCTCTCCACGTCCCTGTTAAGAGGATGATGGATTGAGGGTTCCTAATTTTCTACTCTGCACGACGATGGCAAGAGACCTGCTGGTTGCAGCCCCGCTTTTTGCCACTTGGCAGACTAATCGGGTAGAATTTCTTGTGGTATACCTACCAGTATCTCCGCCCGATGTATCATCAATTAAAATACCACAGACGGTCGGATAGCAAATCTGGTGCGTTCCGTCTTGTGGTTTCGGGTTCAGCGCTCTCCACCACATGGGTTGCTTGACCAATAGTCTCCTGGTCAGAGACCTTAACTACTTCGATTCAAATCAAATCTTCTGAGCGGGAGACTAACAAGGGATCGTGTCTTTTCTACAGACCCATCCAGCAGTGGAAGCGTTGTCCAGGACGGTCTAGATCTAAGGAATCTTGGTTTCAAAAAGGAGGCAACGAAAAGTAAGATCATTCCTGGACCTCAAACTTCTAACAACCTTTCACAGGCTCCTCCTTTATCAGATGGAGTTCCTCCGCTCAGCCATCGACATTCGGGATTCTTACCCTCACATGCCTATTTTTTCCCCTCTACAATAATCTCTTCGCCTTTCCATTCGCGAACAGCAAGGGTCATAGCGGTGGTCATGTGCTTCTTGCATCCTAGAAGCATAGTTGTCCTGCCCTACTTGGTCGACTTTCTAGCCGCTCTTCAAGGACCACGCGGAGTCGTCTATATCACTTGCATTACCCTCTCACTTGGGCTAGCAGCTAAACTTAGACAAGTTTTTTCCTCATTCCCAGCCCAGCAGATCCTCTTTGAGGATGATCCTGCACAAGAAGGATGTTGATTCTCTCTCGAGTCAAGGTCGTGGCCCTTCAACAGGGAGCTTGTGCACTTGATCTCTCATTCTCTCGGTTCATTCAATTCGCTAGTCGGGTTCTGAGGAAAAAGTCGACAACGGAAGAAGTATCTTTCGCTCCTCTCGTTTGCACCAAGTGAATCAGGCTTTCAAAGTTAGTCTCTAAGCTCCATCCTCATCCAGAGCCTTCTCCTGGTCCAATGGTTATTAGGGAATACCGATGCCAGTCTTCTTCTCCCGATCATTTCTCTGGACATCCGAACGGTATGGCTAATCCTACAGCAGGTCCACTGCCTTTAGATGGATCAACCATCCGTCTTCAATTGGATAATGCCACGGCTGTACCATACGTCAATCATCTAGCAGGTACCCACAGTCAAGCGCCATGGCCGAGGTACCTCGCACTCTCTGATGGGCCGAGATCTATCATTCGGTGATCTCAACAGTACATATCCCTGGAGTAGAACACTAGGCGGCTGACATGTTCAGCCGTCAGGGTTTCTCCTCAAGTGAGTGGGAACTTCACTCGGAAGTCTTCCTTCAGATCTGCCTTCACTGGAGTACTCCAGTTGTAGGTCGGATGGCGTCCAAGCTGAACGCCAATGTACTCCAGTTCATGGGTTGGCCTCGAGATCAGAGACCATCGCAGTGCATGCTCGGTTCTTCCATGGTACCAATTTCCATATCCCCTCTTCCACTACGTCTAAGGTCCTTTTGGAAGCAGAAAGGGCCCCAGTGATCCCGGGAGACCCGCACTGACCATGTCAGGTTTTCTCACTTGCGGTGCTAGTATTTTTCCGTCTTAGTTCGACAAAACTGGAAATATGGTCTTTCTCGCAGGGAGCCTTAACCTGTAGTTCTTCCCTACCGCGTACCGTTAGATCTGTGGGACCTTAATGGTCCTGGGGATCTTACAGTAGACTCCTTTTTCGATCCAGAAAGACTTTACTATCAGGGAAGGTCTCTCCCCTTTTTTCTCTGCGTTCTTGTCATCCGGATGAGTCTTCAGAGCTCGCCGCTTTGTTTTCTTTCAGTCTCTTTTTCTTATTACCATCAAAGCAAGGTTGCCCTCAAGCCATCCCCTTCCCTCGTTGCCAAGGTGGTTTTGTATTCCCACTGTTGCAGGAGCATCGTTCTCTCATCTCCTTCGGCTTCAGTCCACAAGACGGAAGGGGTTCTCCATAATCTGGAAGAAGTAAGTGCTCCGAGCGGGTACGTATCGAGGACGGCGTCCTTCCGAAGGTTGGTCACTTTACTTGGGCTTCTCGATGGTAAGTAGGCTTCCTGACGGTCACAGGAAGTGTTTAACCGTTTCATCGGCCATGTTAGCCTGGTGGATTCTTTTCACCATCCAGGAGTCCTTCCGTGTCAGCCTATCTCCCTGTCTGAGGGCTCTAGGCTCCAGACGTCGGAAGCACGACCGCAAGCTTACGAATTCCTCCAGTCCGCAGGCATTCTTGCAGCACTATAATTCACACACTTCCACAGTTGAGTCTGGGCAGGTGGACTTTGCAGGCCGCGGTGGCGCACTTGTCAGTAGCGATTACACGGCCTGATCTGATGTTGTCCCCACCCAGGGACTGCTTTGGGACGTCCCATGGTCTGTGTCCCCCAATGAGGCAACGGAGAAATGGGGATTTTTGTGTACTCACCGTAAAATCCTTTTCTCCGAGCCATTCTTTGGGGGACACAGCTCCCTCCCTATTATTAGTTTGTACTTGTTTTTATCATTTGATATGTTATACTCTCCTATATATTGTGACATGCTATACGCTTATATGTTCTAATTGATCTCCTACTGCTTTTGCACCGAACTGGTTAGCTGGGGGCCAGCAGGAGGGTGTATACTGCAGGGGAGGAGCTAACTTTCTTTGTATTACTTAGTGTCAGCCTCCTGGTGGCAGCAGCATACACCCCATGGTCTGTGTCCCCCAATGAATGGCTTGGAGAAAAGGATTTTACGGCGAGTACACACAAATCCCTATTTTTATCCCCAAATGTATAAAACAAATAAAAATGTATCCAAAGCCGGACAATCCCTTTAAGCAGCGGGATGAAGGTGACGGTCACTATTTTAAACATTTTTTAAAACTCATCTCCCTTCATTATCTGAAAAACTAAAGGCAAAGTGGTGAAAAAGCCGCGTGTCCCCCCCCCCCCTCCCCCATAGAAGAAAGTCCAGTCCATTAACCATGTGAGCGCTGCTTTCTTGTGCCCCCTGACGGTGATTCCTCTTGCAGAGGCGTTGGGGGAGGTGCTGGACGCTCTACAGTCTCCCACCGGCAGCGCTCGCCTGGAGGAAGCCAGAGAGAATTCTGGGAACGACCTGGGGAAAGTGCTGCAGCTTCTGCTCCCTGCAGCGGTACAGATCCAGCAAGAGGTTCTGCAGAACTACGGATTCAGCCCGGACGGGGAGGGTACGTCGCTGCTCGGGGTCTGAGAAATAGAACATTAAAGGGGCGAGATAGCGATGACCTGTTCTCAGGATCGGTATTGGATTAGTGGGGGTCCGACACTCTGCAGGAACCGGGTAGTGGATAGAGCTGGACCAGAACAGCGCCGTACTCTCTGTAGTGGCCGTTTCCTGGTACTTGAGCTCATCTCTTATAAAGGTGAATTATTATTATTTCTATAGCACCATTGATTCTATGGTGCTGTACATGAGAAGGGGTTACATGCAAATTACAGATATCACTTACAGTAAGCAAACTAGCAATGACGGACTGATACAGAGGGGCGAGGACCCTGCCCTTGCGGGCTTAATTCTACAGGATGGTGGGGAAGGAGACAGTAGGTTGGGGGTTACAGGTGCTCCGGTGTTGGTGAGGCGGTAGCTCCGGTGTTGGTGAGGCGGTAGCTTCGGTGGTGGTGAGGAGGCGGCGGGGTCAGTGCAGGCTGTAGGCTTCCCTGAAGAGATGGGTTTTCAGGTTCCGTCTGAAGGATCCGAATGTGGTTGATAGTCGGACGTGTTGGGGCAAAGAATTCCAGAGGATGGGGGATATTCGGGAGAAGTCTTGGAGGCGGTTGGATGAGGAGCGAATAAGTGTGGAGGAGAGAAGGTCTTGGGAGGACCGGAGGTCACGTGAGGGAAGATATCGAGAGATTAGTTCAGAGATATATGGAGGAGACAGGTTGTGGATGGCTTTGTAGGTCGGTATTAGTAATTTGAATTGGATACGCTGAGGGAATGGGAGGCAGTGAAGAGATTTGCAGAAGGGGGAAGCGGAGGAGTATCGAGGAGAGAGATGGATTAGTCGGGCAGCAGAGTTAAGGATGGACTGGAGAGGTGCAAGGGTGTTAGCAGGGAAACCACAGAAAAGGATGTTGCAGTAGTCAAGGCGGGAGATGATGAGGGCATGCACAAGCATTTTAGTAGATTGACGGTTGAGGAAAGGACGGATTCTGGAGATATTTTTGAGCTGGAGGCGACAGAAGGTGGACAGAGCTTGGATGCGCGGTTTGAAGGACAGGGCAGAGTCAAAGGTTACTCGGAGGCAGCGGACTTCGGGTACGGGGGAAAGCATGATGTCATTGATTGCGATAGATAGGTCAGGTAAGGAAGATCTATGGGATGGAGGAAAGATGATGAGTTCAGATTTGTCCACATTGAGTTTGAGGAAGCGAGAGAAGAAGGAGGATATGGCTGATAGACATTCCGGGATTCTGGAGAGCAGAGCGGTGACGTCTGAGCCAGAGAGGTAGATCTGAGTGTTAGAGGGTGCTGGGGTTTGTGGATAGTGAAGGAGAGTGAGGATTAGTGGAGCAAACACTGTAAGGGCATATGTAAGCATGGTGAAGGAGTAAGATGGGTTAATAGAAAAGCTTGGTCCAAGTAATAGGAAGTGCTTCCTCTGCAGACATACCCTAAAGAGACAGATACATAGTGTGGGGTCCTGACTCCAGCCGTTGAAATAACTGCACTGCACAATACTTTAGCTGCCGGGAGACGCGTGCCTGACCCCACACGTGTGTCCCCCTTAGAATGCTACTAAATTTAAAGTAGAGGATCAGGTGAGAGGGATTGTGGGAACTGATATGGGATAAATTAGCAATTGGCCAACACACCAGGGGAGGATAGATGATCAAAGGCTCTGAACCTGGCTTCATCCATATGCTGTAACACCTTGCACCAGATAACCTCTCCTGTGACCCCAGCATGGATACACAGAAGTGAGTGCAATGCAACAAATGGATTTAGCAAACATTCAGCAGGCACTGTTATGTACCATTAATGGGAATGTTGCAGGATGACAGCGAGCAGGTAGTGAATGTGATCTGAGCTGCAGTACCTGCGTACGGCCACCACATCGTGTACGGCGCTGATCCTGACATCATAGCCCAGATGACTGAGCCGGCTTCTTCACTTTGGATTTTCCTTCTTTCAGGTGTCCTCCGTTTTGCTCGTCTGGTGAAATCCTTCGAGTCCCAGGATCCGGAGATCGCAGCCATGTCCAACAAGCTGAAATCCTTCTTCCTTCCACCCCTGCCTCTGCCGCCTCACTCCGGGCTGCCCATCCCGTCATCATAGGACCGTACACTCCTCCATGATTGCGGCCTTATCACTACACACAGGACTGTGCCGCCACATCTCGCACTTCTGTTCCATCGTCTGCTATTAAATGTATTGGTTTTTTTTTTACTAAGGTGTCTGTGTATCGGGTGGGAGGCAGGTGGTCTGTGGGGGTCTTCTGCACATCAGCACAGAACAGGGGAACTCTGCAGGCAGGGTAATGTTAGAATTAAGGAGCATTCAAGGGAACGTTCCACCTGAGAGCCAACTTCAGAGATTGAAGTGTATTGATCACCTATATCCATGCACAGAGAGCCGCCTCCTCCTCCCTGGTAGGAAGGTTCTTATTCTTCAGTGATAGTCTTCTGTGATGGACGGGAAGCTGCAGGGACTCTGATTGCAGAGGTACAATTGATTCCATTGTATTAGGAAGCTGCACACGATCACAGGCTGGAGCGCGACGCTCAAGCTTACATGCAATGCCACAAATATCCTCTAGATGGCACTGTTCTATTAGGAAAAGCCGTTATACATTGTAAAAGGGAAGAAATGTCGCGCGCCGTTACGTTACTTGTCATTACGCTCAGACTGCGCTGCGGACGGCCTCTCACTAGGCGAGAAGATGCCTGTTTGACAGAATCACTATTAAGTGCTGCTTAGAAATCAATGGCTCATAATAATGCAGTAGTGATATAAGCGTAATGGCTGATAGCAGAACGCACTGGATTTTATAAATCTCCACAGTTTTAGGATGTCTAGGTAAATTCTCAACAATCATATGCTTGTTTCTAAAGCTGAGAGTGACTGTACAATACAGCTGAGATGACAGCCATCTGCCGAATGTGTCGATAAGAGGGGAGATAAGCAGCTGCCAGGTGACACTTATCTCTGGAGGAAACTAAAGGTACCGTCACACTAGACGATATCGCTAGCGATCCGTGACGTTGCAGCGTCCTGGCTAGCGATATCGTCCAGTGTGACAGGCAGCAGCGATCAGGCCCCTGCTGTGATATCGCTGGTCGGGGAAGAAAGGCCAGAACTTTATTTCGTCGCTGGATCTCCCGCTGACATCGCTGAATCGGTGTGTGTGACGCCGATTCAGCGATGTCTTCGCTGGTAACCAGGGTAAACATCGGGTAACTAAGCGCAGGGCCGCGCTTAGTAACCCGATGTTTACCCTGGTTACCATCGTTAAAGTAAAAAAACAAACACTACATACTTACCTACCGCTGTCTGTCCTCGGCGCTCTGCTTCTCTGCTCTGGCTGTGAGCGCCGGGCAGCCGGAAAGCCGAGCCAGAGCAGAGAAGCAGAGCGCCGGGGACAGACAGCGGTAGGTAAGTATGTACTGTTTGTTTTTTTACTTTAACGATGGTAACCAGGGTAAACATCGGGTTACTAAGCGCGGCCCTGCGCTTAGTAACCCGATGTTTACCCTGGTTACCGGCATCGTTGGTCGCTGGAGAGCGGTCTGTGTGACAGCTCTCCAGCGACCAAACAGCGACGCTGCAGCGATCCGGATCGTTGTCGGTATCGCTGCAGCGTCGCTTAGTGTGACGGTACCTTTAGGATCGGACAAACCATAATCCTCAAGGTCACCATAGATATTAGACTAAAGTCGGTCAATATTATCAGGTTCGGCTGATCGGATATGTCCGATATTGGGCTACCGATCGCATCGTTCTCCCAAAGATAAGCTGCCGGTGGTCGCGTTAGCCGGCCTATGGGAGAGTTGGTTACAATGGCTGTCCAACAAACGATCGTTCATTATTAGATGTTCCCTGGCTGCAGTTTGTTTAAAAAAGAAATACAAAAATCACCTGCGCTTCACTCGACCTCCCCAGGTCCAGCGCTGAGTCTGCTAAAGTGTCCCATGTTTATATTGTCACAATAACAGCATTGCAACCAACCCCAGATTGTCTGCAGTGTTGTCGATGTGACGGCAGCGCTGCAGACCATAACAAATGACTGGAGCAGCGGTGGAGACTCGATTCTTGACCTGGTGAGGGTGAGTAAAGTACAGTTTGCTTGTTTTTAAGCTGCACCTATGAATGTTATTTTTCTGAAAGGAGAAAGCCAGCCCCTTTAATGACGGGTTTACACTACACAACCAGCGGCGTTAAATAACTTCCAAATGGCGGTAGATTAATAGCTCGTTTATACAGGACGCACAGAACACTAATAGATCGATCTGTTTGCATATACTCTTGTTATTCTCGGCAGCATGTTTGCACGAGACCCTGTGCTGCCGAGCATGATGACTTCTAAGTCAGCCTAAAAATAATTTTAGGCAATTAGTGTTTTTTCTTCTTTTCCTTCATCGGGTGATCGGCCGCTTCTATCCATGAGTTGCAGCTCTTTCGTAATAATCGTACTGAGTAAATGCACCCTAGGCTGGCTTCCAATCATCGATCTCTGCAGCACATCGTCACATGTACACGTGCTGCCTAGAATGACAGTCTGTGCCCACCGATCATTCTGTGCACATCATAAGAGACGTCCGTCTGTCTAAACAGGCTACTAATCAACCCACTGATCGGATGATTACTGTCAGGGGTCGTAGAGTGTGAACGAGCCTCAAAGTGAGGATTCTCCTCTGGAGCCAATACATATCATCCACGAAGAGCCTTCACCATAGACCATCATAAGGGGTCCGCCGATGTGGGTCACGGTGCAGCAGAAGGAGGGAGTTGCCTTCTAAAACGTCAGTAGACACCTTGGTGCGTTGGCGGCTTGTCTGATTATTTGGATAAACACCGATGTGGAACAATTTCTGATCCGTGACAATTTTCATACTCTGGCGAGATAATCCTGACACACCCGGCTGTACAAGAGACCATAACAGCTCCGTATTGGTACAACGCCGACTGGCCCGGGGCCATGTGCAAATGATTTAACTGCAAAAGTGCTGAACACTTTACACCGACAATGTGCCGGCTGTCATACTGTGGCTGAGAGGAAGATTCATTAACTAGAAACAAACGGTGTGCGTAGATCTACTGATCATGTATCCTAAAGGAGCACACTGCGCAAAACTGATGGTGATGTTTAGTAACTACTGTAATACTGCCCATTACATACTATAATACTGCCTCTTAAGTACAAGAATAAAACTACTATAATACTGCCCCTATGTACAAGAATATACTATAATACTTCCCCCCTGTGTACAAGAATATAACTACTATAATACTGCCCCTATGTACAAGAATAAAACTACTATAATACTGACCCTATGTACAAGAATAAAACTACTATAATACTGACCCTATGTACAAGAATATAGCTACTATAATACTGACCCTATGTACAAGAATATAACTACTATAATACTGCTCCTATGTACAAGAATATAACTGCTATAATACTGTCCATGTACAAGAATATAACTACTATAATACTGCCTCCTATGTACAAGAATATAACTACTATAATACTGCCCCTATGTGCAAGAATATAACTACTATAATACTGCTCCTATGTACAAGATTATAACTACTATAATACTGCCCACTATGTACAAGAATATAACTACTATAATACTGCCCCTATGTGCAAGAATATAACTACTATAATACTGACCCTATGTACAAGAATATAACTGCTATAATACTGCCCCTATGAACAAGAATATAACTGCTATAATACTGCCCCTATGTACAAGAGTATAACTACTGTAATACTGATTCCTAAATACAAGAATATAACTACTATAATACTGCCCCCTATGTACAAGAATATAACTACTATAATACTGCCCCCTATGTACAAGAATATAACTACTATAATACTTCCCCTATGTACAAGAATATAACTACTATAATACTGCCCCCTATGTACAAGAATATAACTACTATAATACTGCTCCCTATGTACAAGAATATAACTACTATAATACTGATTCCTAAATACAAGAATATAACTACTATAATACTGCTCCTATGTACAAGAATATAACTACGATAATACTGCCCCCTATGTACAAGAATATAACTACTGTAATACTGTCCCATGTACAAGAATATAACTACTACAATACTGCCCCTATGTACAAGAATATAACTACTATAATACTGCCTCCTATGTACAAGAATATAACTACTATAATACTGTCCCTATGTACAAGAATATAACTACTATAATACTGCCCCTATGTACAAGAATATAACTGCTATAATACTGCCCCTATGTACAAGAATATACTATAATACTTCCCCTATGTACAAGAATATAACTACTGTAATACTGATTCCTAAGTACAAGAATATAACTACTATAATACTGCTCCTATGTACAAGAATATAACTACTATAATACTGCCCCTATGTACAAGAATATAACTACTATTATACTGCCCCTATGTACAAGAATATAACTACTACAATACTGCTCCCTATGTACAAGAATATAACTACTATAATACTGCTCCCTATGTACAAGAATATAACTACTATAATACTGCCCCTATGTACAAGAATATAACTACTATAATACTGCCCCTATGTACAAGAATATAACTACTACAATACTGCTCCCTATGTACAAGAATATAACTACTATAATACTGATTCCTAAATACAAGAATATAACTACTATAATACTGCCCCCTATGTACAAGAATATAACTACTATAATACTGCTCCTAGGTGCAAGAATATACTATAATACTGCTCCTATGTACAAGAATATAACTACTGTAATACTGATTCATAAGTACTAGAATATAACTAGTATTATACTGCCCCTATGTAAAAGAATATAACTACTGTAATACTGATTCCTAAGAACAAGAATATAACTACTATAATACTGCCCCTATGTACAAGAATATACCTACTATAATACTGCTCCTATGTACAAGAATATAACTACTACAATACTGCTCCCTATGTACAAGAATATAACTACTATAATACTGATTCCTATGTACAAGAATATAACTACTATAATACTGCCCCCTATGTGCAACAATATAACTACTATAATACTGTCCCTATGTACAAGAATATAACTATTATAATACTGCTCCTATGTACAAGAATATAACTACGATAATACTGGCCCTATGTACAAGAATATAACTACTATAATACTGCTCCTATGTACAAGAATATAACTACTATAATACTGCCCCTATGTACAAGAATATAACTACTACAATACTGCTCCCTATGTACAAGAATATAACTACTATAATACTGATTCCTAAATACAAGAATATAACTACTATAATTCTGCCCCTATGTACAAGAATATAACTACTACAATACTGATTCCTAAATACAAGAATATAACTACTATAATACTGCCCCTATGTACAAGAATATAACTACTATAATACTGCTCCTATGTACAAGAATATAACTACTACAATACTGCTCCCTATGTACAAGAATATAACTACTATAATACTGATTCCTAAATACAAGAATATAACTACTATAATGCTGATTCCTAATTACAAGAATATAACTACTACACTACTGCTCCCTATGTACAAGAATATAACTACTATAATACTGATTCCTAAATACAAGAATATAACTACTATAATACTGCCCCTATGTACAAGAATATAACTACTATAATACTGCCCCCTATGTACAAGAATATAACTACTATAATACTGCCCCCTATGTACAAGAATATAACTACTATAATACTGATTCCTAAATACAAGAATATAACTACTATAATACTGCCCCCTATGTACAAGAATATACCTACTATAATACTGCCCCTATGTACAAGAATATAACTACTATAATACTGCCCCTATGTGCAAGAATATAACTACTACAATACTGCTCCCTATGTACAAGAATATAACTACTATAATACTGATTCCTAAATACAAGAATATAACTACTATAGTACTGCCCCTAAGTACAAGAATATAACTACTATAATACTGCTCCTAGGTGCAAGAATATAACTACTGTAATAATGCCCCTATGTACAAGAATATAACTACTATAATACTGCCCCCTATGTACAAGAATATAACTACTATAATACTGCCCCTATGTACAAGAATATAACTACTATAATACTGCCCCTATGTACAAGAATATAACTACTACAATACTGCTCCCTATGTACAAGAATATAACTACTATAATACTGATTCCTAAATACAAGAATATAACTACTATAATACTGCCCCCTATGTACAAGAATATAACTACTATAATACTGCCCCTATGTACAAGAATATAACTACTATAATACTGCCCCCTATGTACAAGAATATAACTACTATAATACTGATTCCTAAATACAAGAATATAACTACTATAATACTGCCCCCTATGTACAAGAATATAACTACTATAATACTGCCCCTATGTACAAGAATATAACTACTATAATACTGCCCCTATGTACAAGAATATAACTACTACAATGCTGCTCCCTATGTACAAGAATATAACTACTATAATACTGATTCCTAAATACAAGAATATAACTACTATAATACTGACCCCTATGTACAAGAATATAACTACTATAATACTGCCCCTATGTACAAGAATATAACTACTACAATACTGCTCCCTATGTACAAGAATATAACTACTATAATACTGATTCCTAAATACAAGAATATAACTACTATAATACTGCCCCTATGTACAAGAATATAACTACTATAATACTGCCCCTATGTACAAGAATATAACTACTACAATACTGCTCCCTATGTACAAGAATATAACTACTATAATACTGATTCCTAAATACAAGAATATAACTACTATAATACTGCCCCCTATGTACAAGAATATAACTACTATAATACTGCCCCTATGTACAAGAATATAACTACTACGATACTGCTCCCTATGTACAAGAATATAACTACTATAATACTGATTCCTAAATACAAGAATATAACTACTATAATACTGCCCCCTATGTACAAGAATATAACTACTATAATACTGCCCCTATGTACAAGAATATAACTACTACAATACTGCTCCCTATGTACAAGAATATAACTACTATAATACTGATTCCTAAATACAAGAATATAACTACTATAATACTGACCCCTATGTACAAGAATATAACTACTATAATACTGCCCCTATGTACAAGAATATAACTACTACAATACTGCTCCCTATGTACAAGAATATAACTACTATAATACTGATTCCTAAATACAAGAATATAACTACTATAATACTGCCCCCTATGTACAAGAATATAACTACTATAATACTGCCCCTATGTACAAGAATATAACTACTATAATACTGCCCCCTATGTACAAGAATATAACTACTATAATACTGCCCCTATGTACAAGAATATAACTACTACAATACTGCTCCCTATGCACAAGAATATAACTACTATAATACTGATTCCTAAATACAAGAATATAACTACTATAATACTGACCCCTATGTACAAGAATATAACTACTATAATACTGCCCCTATGTACAAGAATATAACTACTACAATACTGCTCCCTATGTACAAGAATATAACTACTATAATACTGATTCCTAAATACAAGAATATAACTACTATAATACTGCCCCTAAGTACAAGAATATAACTACTATAATACTGCTCCTATGTACAAGAATATAACTACTATAATACTGCCCCTATGTACAAGAATATAACTACTATAATACTGATTCCTAAATACAAGAATATAACTACTATAATACTGACCCCTATGTACAAGAATATAACTACTATAATACTGCCCCTATGTACAAGAATATAACTACTACAATACTGCTCCCTATGTACAAGAATATAACTACTATAATACTGATTCCTAAATACAAGAATATAACTACTATAATACTGCCCCCTATGTACAAGAATATAACTACTATTATACTGCCCCTATGTACAAGAATATAACTACTATAATACTGCCCCCTATGTACAAGAATATAACTACTATAATACTGATTCCTAAATACAAGAATATAACTACTATAATTCTGCCCCTATGTACAAGAATATAACTACTATAATACTGCCCCTATGTGCAAGAATATAACTACTACAATACTGCTCCCTATGTACAAGAATATAACTACTATAATACTGATTCCTAAATACAAGAATATAACTACTATAATACTGACCCCTATGTACAAGAATATAACTACTATAATACTGCCCCTATGTACAAGAATATAACTACTACAATACTGCTCCCTATGTACAAGAATATAACTACTATAATACTGATTCCTAAATACAAGAATATAACTAGTATAATACTGCCCCCTATGTACAAGAATATAACTACTACAATACTGCTCCCTATGTACAAGAATATAACTACTATAATACTGATTCCTAAATACAAGAATATAACTACTATAATACTGACCCCTATGTACAAGAATATAACTACTATAATACTGCCCCTATGTACAAGAATATAACTACTACAATACTGCTCCCTATGTACAAGAATATAACTACTATAATACTGATTCCTAAATACAAGAATATAACTACTATAATACTGCCCCCTATGTACAAGAATATAACTACTATAATACTGCCCCTATGTACAAGAATATAACTACTATAATACTGCTCCTATGTACAAGAATATAACTACTATAATACTGCCCCCTATGTACAAGAATATAACTACTATAATACTGCCCCTATGTACAAGAATATAACTACTACAATACTGCTCCCTATGTACAAGAATATAACTACTATTATACTGCCCCTATGTACAAGAATATAACTGCTATAATACTGCCCCCTATATACAAGAATATAACTACTATAATACTGATTCCTAAATACAAGAATATAACTACTATAATACTGCCCCCTATGCACAAGAATATAACTACTATAATACTGCCCCTATGTACAAGAATATAACTACTATAATACTCCTATGTACAAGAATATAACTAGTACAATACTGCTCCCTATGTACAAGAATATAACTACTATAATACTGATTCCTAAATACAAGAATATAACTACTATAATACTGCCCCTAAGTACAAGAATATAACTACTATAATACTGCCCCTATGTACAAGAATATAACTACTATAATACTGCCCCTAAGTACAAGAATATAACTACTATAATACTGCCCCTAAGTACAAGAATATAACTACTATAATACTGCTCCTATGTACAAGAATATAACTACTATAATACTGCCCCTATGTACAAGAATATAACTACTATAATACTGATTCCTAAATACAAGAATATAACTACTATAATACTGACCCCTATGTACAAGAATATAACTACTATAATACTGCACCTATGTACAAGAATATAACTACTACAATACTGCTCCCTATGTACAAGAATATAACTACTATAATACTGATTCCTAAATACAAGAATATAACTACTATAATACTGCCCCTATGTACAAGAATATAACTACTATAATACTGCCCCTATGTACAAGAATATAACTACTATAATACTGCCCCCTATGTACAAGAATATAACTACTATAATTCTGATTCCTAAATACAAGAATATAACTACTATAATACTGCCCCCTATGTACAAGAATATAACTACTATAATACTGCCCCTATGTACAAGAATATAACTACTACAATACTGCTCCCTATGTACAAGAATATAACTACTATAATACTGATTCCTAAATACAAGAATATAACTACTATAATACTGCCCCCTATGTACAAGAATATAACTACTATTATACTGCCCCTATGTACAAGAATATAACTACTATAATACTGCCCCCTATATACAAGAATATAACTACTATAATACTGATTCCTAAATACAAGAATATAACTACTATAATACTGCCCCCTATGTACAAGAATATAACTACTATAATACTGCCCCTATGTACAAGAATATAACTACTACAATACTGCTCCCTATGTACAAAAATATAACTACTATAATACTGATTCCTAAATACAAGAATATAACTACTATAATACTGACCCCTATGTACAAGAATATAACTACTATAATACTGCCCCTATGTACAAGAATATAACTACTACAATACTGCTCCCTATGTACAAGAATATAACTACTATAATACTGATTCCTAAATACAAGAATATAACTAGTATAATACTGCCCCCTATGTACAAGAATATAACTACTATAATACTGCCCCTATGTACAAGAATATAACTACTATAATACTCCTATGTACAAGAATATAACTAGTACATTACTGCTCCCTATGTACAAGAATATAACTACTATAATACTGATTCCTAAATACAAGAATATAACTACTATAATACTGCCCCCTATGTACAAGAATATAGCTACTATAATACTGCCCCTATGTAGAAGAATATAACTACTATAATACTCCTATGTACAAGAATATAACTAGTACAATACTGCTCCCTATGTACAAGAATATAACTACTATAATACTGATTCCTAAATACAAGAATATAACTACTATAATACTGCCCCTATGTACAAGAATATAACTACTATAATACTGCCCCTATGTACAAGAATATAACTACTATAATACTGCCCCCTATGTACAAGAATATAACTACTATAATACTGCCCCTAAGTACAAGAATATAACTACTATAATACTGCTCCTATGTACAAGAATATAACTACTATAATACTGCCCCTATGTACAAGAATATAACTACTATAATACTGATTCCTAAATACAAGAATATAACTACTATAATACTGACCCCTATGTACAAGAATATAACTACTACAATACTGCTCCCTATGTACAAGAATATAACTACTATAATACTGATTCCTAAATACAAGAATATAACTACTATAATACTGACCCCTATGTACAAGAATATAACTACTACAATACTGCTCCCTATGTACAAGAATATAACTACTATAATACTGATTCCTAAATACAAGAATATAACTACTATAATACTGCCCCTATGTACAAGAATATAACTACTATAATACTGCCCCTATGTACAAGAATTTAACTACTATAATACTGCCCCCTATGTACAAGAATATAACTACTATAATACTGATTCCTAAATACAAGAATATAACTACTATAATACTGCCCCCTATGTACAAGAATATAACTACTATAATACTGCCCCTATGTACAAGAATATAACTACTACAATACTGCTCCCTATGTACAAGAATATAACTACTATAATACTGATTCCTAAATACAAGAATATAACTACTATAATACTGCCCCCTATGTACAAGAATATAACTACTATTATACTGCCCCTATGTACAAAAATATAACTACTATAATACTGCCCCCTATGTACAAGAATATAACTACTATAATACTGATTCCTAAATACAAGAATATAACTACTATAATACTGACCCCTATGTACAAGAATATAACTACTATAATACTGCCCCTATGTACAAGAATATAACTACTACAATACTGCTCCCTATGTACAAGAATATAACTACTATAATACTGATTCCTAAATACAAGAATATAACTACTATAATACTGACCCCTATGTACAAGAATATAACTACTATAATACTGCCCCTATGTACAAGAATATAACTACTATAATACTCCTATGTACAAGAATATAACTAGTACAATACTGCTCCCTATGTACAAGAATATAACTACTATAATACTGATTCCTAAATACAAGAATATAACTACTATAATACTGCCCCTATGTACAAGAATATAACTACTATAATACTGCCCCTAAGCACAAGAATATAACTACTATAATACTGCCCCTAAGTACAAGAATATAACTACTATAATACTGCCCCTAAGTACAAGAATATAACTACTATAATACTGCTCATATGTACAAGAATATAACTACTATAATACTGCCCCTATGTTCAAGAATATAACTACTATAATACTGCCTCTAAGTACAAGAATATAACTAGTATAATACTGCTCCTATGTACAAGAATATAACTACTATAATACTGCCCCTAAGTACAAGAATATAACTACTATAATACTGCCCCTATGTACAAGAATATAACTACTATAATACTGCCCCTAAGTACAATAATATAACTACTATAATACTGCCCCTATGTACAAGAATATAACTACTATAATACTGCCCCTAAGTACAAGAATATAACTACTATAATACTGCCCCTAAGTACAAGAATATAGCTACTATAATACCGCCTCTATGTACAAGAATATAACTACTATAATACTGCCCCTATGTACAAGAATATAACTACTATAATACTGCCCCTATGTACAAGAATATAACTACTATAATACTGCCCCTAAGTACAAGAATATAACTACTATAATACTGCCCCTAAGTACAAGAATATAACTACTATAATACTGCTCCTATGTACAAGAATATAACTACTATAATACTGCCCCTATGTACAAGAATATAACTACTATAATACTGCCCCTATGTACAAGAATATAACTACTATTATACTGCCCCTAAGTACAAGAATATAACTACTATAATACTGCCCCTATGTAGAAGAATATAACTACTATAATACTGCGCCTATGTACAAGAATATAACTACTATAATACTGCCCCTAAGTACAAGAATATAACTACTATAATACTGCCCCCTATGTACAAGAATATAACTACTATAATACTGCCCCCTATGTACAAGAATATAACTACTATAATACTGCCCCTAAGTACAAGAATGTAACTACTATAATACTGCCCCTATGTACAAGAATATAACTACTATAATACTGCCCCTAAGTACAAGAATATAACTACTATAATACTGCCCCTATGTACAAGAATATAACTACTATAATACTGCCCCTATGTACAAGAATATAACTACTATTATACTGCCCCTATGTACAAGAATATAACTACTATAATACTGCCCCTATGTACAAGAATATAACTACTATTATACTGCCCCTAAGTACAAGAATATAACTACTATAATACTGCCGCTATGTAGAAGAATATAACTACTATAATACTGCGCCTATGTACAAGAATATAACTACTATAATACTGCCCCTAAGTACAAGAATATAACTACTATAATACTGCCCCCTATGTACAAGAATATAACTACTATTATACTGCCCCTAAGTACAAGAATATAACTACTATAATACTGCCCCTATGTAGAAGAATATAACTACTATAATACTGCGCCTATGTACAAGAATATAACTACTATAATACTGCCCCTAAGTACAAGAATATAACTACTATAATACTGCCCCCTATGTACAAGAATATAACTACTATAATACTGCCCCCTATGTACAAGAATATAACTACTATAATACTGCCCCTAAGTACAAGAATATAACTACTATAATACTGCCCCTATGTACAAGAATATAACTACTATAATACTGCCCCTAAGTACAAGAATATAACTACTATAATACTGCCCCTAAGTACAAGAATATAACTACTATAATACTGCCCCTAAGTACAAGAATATAACTACTATAATACTGCCCCTATGTACAAGAATATAACTACTATAATACTGCCTCTAAGTACAAGAATATAACTAGTATAATACTGCTCCTATGTACAAGAATATAACTACTATAATACTGCCCCTAAGTACAAGAATATAACTACTATAATACTGCCCCTATGTACAAGAATATAACTACTATAATACTGCCCCTAAGTACAATAATATAACTACTATAATACTGCCCCTATGTACAAGAATATAACTACTATAATACTGCCCCTATGTACAGGAATATAACTACTATAATACTGCCCCTAAGTACAAGAATATAGCTACTATAATACCGCCTCTATGTACAAGAATATAACTACTATAATACTGCCCCTATGTACAAGAATATAACTACTATAATACTGCCCCTATGTACAAGAATATAACTACTATAATACTGCCCCTATGTACAAGAATATAACTACTATAATACTGCCCCTAAGTACAAGAATATAACTGTCTGCTATTTCATCCTTCTTCTCCACTAGATTTCTAAAACTTAACATGGACAAAACAGAATTCATCATCTTTCCCCCATCTCACGCGATCTCCCCAACGAACCTATCCATTACAGTAAACGGCTGCCCACTCTCCCCAGTCCCACAAGCCCGCTGTCTTGGGGTAATCCTTGACACTGATCTCTCCTTTAAACCACATATCCAAACCCTTTCCACTTCCTGCCGCCTCCAACTCAAAAATATTTCACGGATCCGTACATTCCTAAACCAAGAATCTGCAAAAACCCTAGTCCATGCCCTCATCATCTCCCGCCTTGACTACTGTAACCTCCTGCTCTGTGGCCTCCCCTCTAACACTCTTGCACCCCTCCAATCTATTCTAAACTCTGCTGCCCGACTAATCCACCTGTCCCCCCGCTATTCCCCGGCCTCTCCCCTCTGTCAATCCCTGCACTGGCTCCCCATCACCCAGAGACTCCAGTACAAAAGCCTAACCATGACGTACAAAGCCATCCACAACCTGTCTCCTCCATACATCTGTGACCTCGTCTCCCGGTACTTTCCTGCACGCAACCTCCGATCCTCACAAGATCTCCTTCTCTACTCCCCTATTATCTCCTCTTCCCACAATCGCATACAAGATTTCTCTCGTGCATCCCCCCTACTCTGGAATGCTCTACCACAACATATCAGACTCTCGCCTACCATCGAAACCTTCAAAAAGAACCTGAAGACCCACCTCTTCCGACAAGCCTACAACCTGCAGTAACCACCGATTGACCAAACCGCTGCACGGCCAGCTCTACCCTCACCTACTGTATCCTCACCCATCCCTTGTAGATTGTGAGCCCTCGCGGGCAGGGTCCTCTCTCCTCCTGTACCAGTTGTGACTTGTATTTTTCAAGATTATTGTACTTGTTTTATTATGTATACCCCTCCTCACATGTAAAGCGCCATGGAATAAATGGCGCTATAATAATAAATAATAATAATAATAACTACTATAATACTGCCCCTATGTACAAGAATATAACTACTATAATACTGCCCCTAAGTACAAGAATATAACTACTATAATACTGCCCCTAAGTACAAGAATATAACTACTATAATACTGCTCCTATGTACAAGAATATAACTACTATAATACTGCCCCTATGTACAAGAATATAACTACTATAATACTGCCCCTATGTACAAGAATATAACTACTATTATACTGCCCCTAAGTACAAGAATATAACTACTATAATACTGCCCCTATGTAGAAGAATATAACTACTATAATACTGCGCCTATGTACAAGAATATACTATAATACTGCCCCTAGGTACAAGAATATAACTACTATAATACTGCCCCCTATGTACAAGAATATAACTACTATAATACTGCCCCCTATGTACAAGAATATAACTACTATAATACTGCCCCTAAGTACAAGAATATAACTACTATAATACTGCCCCTATGTACAAGAATATAACTACTATAATACTGCCCCTAAGTACAAGACTATAACTACTATAATACTGCCCCTAAGTACAAGAATATAACTACTATAATACTGCTCCTATGTACAAGAATATAACTACTATAATACTGTTCTTATGTACAGTAATATAACTGTGATATTACTTTGCAGGATGCAGAATATAGCATTGCTATTGTCCTCTTCCTCCGGGCAGTTTGCAGTGACTGTTTTCCTTCTTCCTTGTACTTATGTGACTGATTCCTGATTTACAAGGGTGAGTTTGCAGCTGGAAGGTTCAGGGATATCACACTAAGGACGGTGATTGATTTGTCTCTGATTTACCTGCGTTCATGCAGAGTGGGGATGATAGATTATGTCTGTGTATACTGTATGTCCCCAGTGGCTCGTGCATTGCTCTCAGTATTAGTATGGCACATTGTGCATCGCAGGGCGGTGTTCTGTATGGTTGGGTGTGTTTGCTTTTTCCTTAAATTACCAGATCTACATAATGTTCCTGTGGAAAAGAACTACAGGTCCTCATCTAGAAACATGTTGTTGCCGTTCTGAGTTTTTTCTGAACATATTTCTTACACTTCATGTATGAGTTATATATTGTGCTGCAATCGCAGTTTTCCATAGAAGGAAATGTCTTTAAAGTTTTATTTAATGCCTTGTGGCGATTAGAAGAGCTTGTAGGAAGTTATTTAGGAAGTACAGTGGGTACGGAAAGTATTCAGACCCCTTTACATTTTTCACTCTTTGTTTCATTGCTGCCATTTGGTAAATTCAAAAAATGTCATTTTTTTTCTTATTAATGTTCACTCTGCACCCCATCTTGACTGAAAAAAAAAACCAGAAATGTAGAAATTATTGCAAATTTATTAAAAAAAAGAAAAACTGAAATATCACATGGTCATAAGTCTTCAGACCCTTTGCTCAGACACTCATAAGTCCCATGCTGTCCATTTCCTTGTGATCCTCCTTGAGATGGTTCCACTCCTTCATTGGAGTCCTGCTGTGTGTAATTAAACTGATAGGACTTGATTTATAAGGTGCACACCTGTCTATATAAGACCTCACAGCTCACAGTGCATGTCAGACCAAATGAGGATCATGAGGTCAAAGGAGCTGGCCAAGGAGCTCAGAGACAGAATTGTGGCAAGGCACAGATCTGGCCAAGGTTACAACAGAATTTCTGCAGTACTCAAGGTTCCTAAGGGTACCGTCACACAGTGCAATTTTGATCGCTACGACGGCACGATTCGTGACGTTCGAGCGATATAGTTACGAGATCACAGTGTCTGACACGCTCCTGTGATCAGGGACCCCGCTGAGAATCGTACGTCGTAGCAGATCGTTTGAAACTTTCTTTCGTCGTCTAGTGTCCCGCTGTGGCGGCATAATCGCATGGTGTAACATATATCGTATACGATGTGCGCATAGTAACCAACGGCTTCTACATCGCACATACGTCATGAAATTATCGCTCCAGCGTCGTAGATTGCAAAGTGTGACAGCAGTCTACGACGCTGGAGCGATATTGTTACGACGCTGGAGCGTCACGGATCGTACCGTCGTAGCGATGAAAATTGCACTGTGTGACGGTACCCTAAGAGCACAGTGGCCTCCATAATCCTTACATGGAAGAAGTTTGGGACCACCAGAAGTCTTCCTAGACCTGGCCGTCCAGCCAAACTGAGCAATCGTGGGAGAAGAGCCTTGTGAGAGAAGTAAAGAAGAACCTCAAGATCACTGTGGCTGAGCTCCAGAGATGCAGTAGGGGGAGGGAGAAAGCTCCACAAAGTCACCCATCACTGCAGCCTCCACCAGTCAGGCCTTTATGGCAGAGTGGCCCGATGGAAGCCTCTCCTCAGTGCAAGACATATGACAGCCCGCATAGAGTTTGCGAAACACACACGAACGACTCCGAGACTATGAGTAATAAGATTCTCTGGTCTGATGAGAGAAGATAGACCTTTTTAGTGATAATTCTAAGCGGTATGTGTGGGGAAAACCAGGCTCTGCTCATCACCTGCCTAATACAATCCCAACAGTGAAACATGGTGGAGGCAGCATCATGCTATGGGGGTGTTTTTCACCTGCAGGGACAAGACGACTGGTTGTCACTGAAGAAAACATGAATGTGGACAAGTACAGAGATATCCTGGATGAAAACCTCTTCCACAGTGCTCTGGACCTCAGACTTGGCCGAAGGTTCACCTTCCAACAAGACAATGACCCTAAGCACACAGCTAAAATAACAAAGGAGCAGCATCAGAACAACTCTGTGACCATTCCTGACCGGCCCAGCCAGAGCCCTGACCTAAACCCAATGGAGCATCTCTGGAGAGACCTGAAAATGGCGTCCACCAACGTTCACCATCCAACCTGACGGAACTGGAGAAGATCTGCAATGAAGAATGGCCGAGGATCCCCAAATCCAGGGGTGAAACACTTGTGGCATCATTCCCAAGAAGACTCATGGCTGCACTAGCTCAAAAGGGGCTTCTACCCAATACTGAGCAAAGGGGCTGAAGACTTATGACCATGTGATATTTCCCTTTATCTTTTTTAATAAATTTGCAAAACTTTCTACATTTCTGTTTTTTTTTTCAGACAAGATGGGGTGCAGAGTACATTAATTATAGAAAATGAACTTTTCTGAATTTGCCAAATGGCTGCAATGAAACAAAGAGTGAGAAATGTAAAGGGGTCTGAATACTTTCCGCACCCACTGTATCTGTCACCAGTGATAAGAATTAGATTTTTATGGTGTTTCTTCATTATTATTTTTTTTTTAGCTTTTGAATGTGAATTGTTTCCTTGCAGTCATCGTAAGTGAAGTTCTTGAATTTGAGTAGGAAGTGAATTCTAAAATGTTTTAGAAAGTTGCAAAAGTTTAAGTATCAAGCAAGGTTAGAGAAGTCCTTTCATCCAGTCTTGGTTTTTCCCTTCTGGCTCCGTTTCAGAGATGCATTATTTCTTCGACCTTTTATCTTTAGCCCTGTATCTTATTTCTGGCCCTGCGCACCCTCCCACCAGCCGGCATTGCACAGTATGGGAGGAGGCATCGCCTGGTTACCTGGAGGTTGTATCAGGTGCTATACTCTGGTCGCTGCCGTATTTCCCATTCCCGCTGCACCTTGCACCGTGAAGCCTCTCTCCCGCACCTTGCACCGTCCCTTCCTATACGCCTGGGGCCTCTGGGCCTTTTATGTTGCAAGTTGACGTTGCTGTGAGTGTTGTGCAGCTGAGCTTACACAATGTGTCTGAGGTGAACAGCTCGAAAATGAGAAGTAGAAGCTTTAGAGAACACAAGCTTCCTGTTTGATAGAGCGAGAGAGGGATTAAACGGCAGAAAAGAAAACTTCTTGGTGAGAGGACGTCGAGTGGGGGCAATGATGTCAAGAGCAGAGATGCAGTGACACAGGTCTGCCCCGGGACCGCCGTCACAGAAAGGGCTTTCCAGAAGTTGTGTCAGTCAGGCGAATGTAAGTAAACGTTGGCTGCGGAGAAAAGCAAAAGACGGAGAGAGAAAGGGGAAGAACCCCGGCGACAAGTCACCGCACGGGAGGACCCCCAACCCCGGCGACAAGTCACCGCACCGCACGGGAGGACCCCCAAACCCGGCGACAAGTCACTGCACCGCTCGAAAGGACCCCTAAACCCCGGCGACAAGTCACCACACCGCACGGGAGGACCCCCAAACCCCGGCGACAAGTCACCGCACCGCACGGGAGGACCCCCAAACCTCAGCAACAAGTCACCGCACCGCTCGTGAGGACCCCCAAACCTCGGCGACAAGTCAACGCACCGCTCGTGAGGACCCCCAAACAAAGGTTCAGAGATGGTCAGGTAAGGAAAACGTAGATAGTATCTGACATTACAACCTCTCTGTCTCTGCCGGTATCACTTTCTCTCATTTTTTACTTTATGGTCTTTTTATCTCTCTTTCCTTTGTCCCAGACTCCTTCCTTTCCTTCTGTCTCCCTTAACTTTTTCTCTGTCCCTCAGCTTATTTCTCCTGACTTTTTCTGGCTCCTCTTTTATTTTCTACCTCAATTATTATCTTTTTTCTTTCTCTCCTACCCTTTCTCTATTTCTCCGTTGCCTGTTTCTCTCTTTCCCCCTTGCTGTCTATCTCTGTCCCTCCTGCCATTTCTCTCTGTCCGCCATGCCGTTTCTCTGTGTCCATTACCTTTTCTCTGCCTTCCTTGCCTTTTCACTGTCTCTCTTGCCATTTCTCTCTCTCCCTTTCCGTTTTTCTGTCTGCCTTGCTGCTTATCTCTGTCCACTTTCCCTTTTCTCTCTGTCCCCCTTCCCTTTTCTTTCTATCCCCCTTCCCTTTCTATCCCCCTTCCCTCTCTGTTCCCCTTGCCTTTACTCTCTGTCCCCCTTGCTGTTTCTCTCTGTCCCCCTTGCTGTTTCTCTCTGTCCCCCTTGCTGTTTCTCTCTGTCCCCCTTGCTGTTTCTCTCTGTCCCCCTTGCCGTTTCTCTCTGTCCCCCTTGCTGTTTCTCTCTGTCCCCCTTGCCGTTTCTCTCTGTCCCCCTTGCCGTTTCTCTCTGTCCCCCTTGCCGTTTCTCTCTGTCCCCCTTGCCGTTTCTCTCTGTCCCCCTTGCCGTTTCTCTCTGTCCCCCTTGCTGTTTCTCTCTGTCCCCCTTGCTGTTTCTCTCTGTCCCCCTTGCCTTTTCTCTATGTCTCCCTTGCCATTTATCTCTGTTTCTCTTGCTGTTTTTCTTTGTTTCCCTTTCTGCTTATCTCTGTCTTCCTTGGCTTTTCTCTCTGTCTCCCTTGCCTTTTCTCTCTCCCTTGCCTTTTCTATCTGTCTCCCTTGCTGTTTATCTCTGTCTCCCTTTCCATTTTTCTCTGTCTCCCTTGCTGCTTATCTCTGTCTTCTTTGCCTTTTCTCTCTGTCTTCCTTGCCTTTTCTCTCTGTCTCCCTTGCCTTTTCTCTCTGTCTCCCTGGCTGTTTATCCCTGTCTTCCTTGCCCTTTCTCTCTGTCTCCCTTGCCTTTTCTCTCTGTCTTCCTTGCCTTTTCTCTCTGTCTTCCTTGCCTTTTCTCTCTGTCTCCCTTGCCTTTTCTCTCTGTCTCCCTTGCAGTTTATCTCTGTCTTCCTTGCCTTTTCTCTCTGTCTCCCTTGCTGTTTATCTCTGTCTTCCTTGCCTTTTCTCTTTGTCTCCATTGCCTTTTCTCTCTGTCTTCCTTACCTTTTCTCTCTGTCTCCTTGCCTTTTCTCTCTGTCTCCTTGCCTTTTCTCTCTGTCTCCTTGCCTTTTCTCTCTGTCTTCCTTGCCTTTTCTCTCTGTCTCCTTGCCTTTCCTCCCTGTCTCCTTTGCCTTTTTTCTCTGTCTTCCTTGCTATTTATCTCTGTCTTCCTTGCCTTTTCTCTCTGTCTCCTTGCCTTTTCTCTCTGTCTCCTTGCCTTTTCTCTCTGTGTCCTTTGCCTTTTTCTCTGTCTTCCTTGCTATTTCTCTCTGCCTTCCTTGCCTTTTCTCTGTCTTCTCTGTCTCCCTTGCCTTTTCTCTCTTTCTTCCTTCCTTGCCTTTTCTCTCTGCCTTCCTTGCTTTTTCACTCTTTTCCCATTTTTTCTCAGTTTTCCCAGACTTTTTCTTCCAGTTCTTCCACAATTTCCAAAACATCCATGAGGTACGAATTTATTAAATATGGCCCTCAAGTTCTTACTCAGAACATGATGGCCCTTTTTCACTGCCTGCGAGATGACACTTACAAATCTTTTTTCATTGATTGCTCCTGGAGACTTGTCATTAACTTTTGGCTCATGTTCTGCTGGTCTTCCATTGGTTCCGCTTCTTCTGGTCTTCACCTATCACAACTGGTCCTCATTTGTTGCCTTGATCCTTGTCCCATCTGGTCTATCTCCTCCATATATTTTACAACTGCTCCTCTTTGTGATCTCGGAAGCTTCTTTCTGAAGCTTTGATTTCTAGTTTTTCCGTGTTGCAACCTGTATTAAATACAGTAAAAATGATTTTTGCAAAGTTATCACACTTTGCAAGAAAGTCCAAAGTGTGACTGTAAGGGTATGTGCACACGATGCGGATTTAGTGCGGATCTGCAGCAGATTTTTCCGTGCAGAAACGCTGCAGATCCGCACTGTGATTTACAGTACAATGTAAATCAATGGGTAAAAAAAGTAAAAAAAAAAAAGCTGTGCAGATGGTGCGGAAAAATCAGTGCAGAAATGCTGCGGATTTAAAAGAAGTGCACGTCCCTTCTTTTGTGTGGATCTGCAGCGTTTCTGCACCCTTCCATAATAGAAATCCGCAGTGGGAAAAACTGCAGAACATTCGCCCAAAATCCGCATAAAAAACGCAGCAAATCTGCAACTGCGGATTCTGCCAGGAGATGCGGATTTTGTGCAGAAAATTCTGCAGCCCATTCCCTATGTGTGCACATAGCCTCATGGTTTCATAGCCTTGGGCCATAACTTTTTTTTGGTTCCTTATACCCCCTGCTCAACTGTAACAAAGTCTACAAAGTTATCTAGCTACGTTTGATATAAAATGAAGTCCTGGATCGCCCCATCTCGCGCCATATTAATATTCCTTAATAAAGCAGGTACCAGTCGCCAACTTTCCTGACCTTTCAAAGGGATGATGACTCTTCCTGACTCTGCGCTGACATGTGCCGCCGCTGCAAAAGCCACTAAAGTGCAGTGTGGTCCTCGCACAGCTACAAACCTATATCATAGCTCTAAAAAGTTTCCTGGTCACAGCACTCTGCTCTTTAGGATTAATGTCATCCGAACCAACTGATTTCCGTGAGATCGGGCGACCCTGATTATCTAATGTGGACGGCGTCCTCCCATCTCCCAAATAATGGGTCTAAAATGAATCCGATATTTTAAATCTGCGCCCAATTCTTTTGATCGCAGTTGATACAAAAGAAGGTAAAACCTTTCCCTGAACTGAATAAATCCGGTACTTGTGGGGTGAAAACATCTTCCATCTTGACCCGGCATCATGATTTACCGTCCGGTTCGTTTTCGCTCCTGGTGACCCTATAACCATTGCTTCTTCTGCTTAGATCTTCAACCTTCTCCATGACTTCTGAAATTCTCTCCATCCTTCTTGCTGCTGGTCATCATCTTCCCCTTTAGAGGGGTTGTTTATTTTTTTATTTCTTCAACGCATTTATTTTGTCTAAACTAAATCATTTTTATATACGGGTTGAATTAAAAAAATGTTGCACAATTTACCTGCAGAATGAGTTAACTCAGGTTCCATCAGCGAGCTCATTCTGACTGTCTCTTTTATCTGTCTTTTTCTCGACTCAGTTTAGCTTGTTCACGTTTTTTTTTTCTCATTTTTACTTTGTTACATTCCATAACATTTTATTTTTTAGCGTCATAGCCGTGTGAGGGCTTATTATTTCCGGGATTAGTTGTATTTATCAGTGGCACCCTATTTGGGGCATACACAACCTCATGCCTAAATCTTCTTGTAAGAAAAATAGAAAACAAAAACAGCAATTTGGTTGTTTGTTTACATTTTAAAGTTCATGATTTCAGTTACCGAACATGTAATTATTTATATTTTATTACTTTTATACAATAAATATTTTGAAAAAAAAAATAAAATGTTTGTTTTTCCTTATTCTGAGAGTCACAAGTTTAATATTTTATATATTTTGCATGACAAGATGTCATTTTCATCAGCACCATTTTTTGGTATATATGGTTACTTGATCAATTTTAATTTTTTTTTTGGTAGGGAGGATAAACAAAAAAAAAATGCAATTCTGACTTTTTTTTTTCAGTTTTCCATGTGAGATCAATATTGATATAGTTTTATAATACGGGTCGATTCGATTACCAAAGTCCCATTATTTTGGCTAAAAAAAAAAAATCCCTTTATTTGCATAACAGTTAGTTTTTCTATCTGTATCACTTTTTTGTCGTTCTTCGGGGTCCGTACAACTTTTTTAATTATTTCATTTTGCAAAAAGAAAGGAATATGGTAGTTCTGGATTCGTTTTTTTTTTCTAGTTTTTCTTTTAACTGTGTGGAGTGACTATTGAAATACTTTTATTCTGCTGGTTGTTAGAAATGAGTGATACCCGATATGTATCTTTTTTTGGGTGCTAGTTTTATTATGTGATTAAATGCCTTTTTATTCTAAAAAAAAAAAAATATTTTTTTTCCATATTTTTTTCCCATTAATTTTAAACTTTTTTAATTAAATATTTTTTTCTATTAGTCCCCCAGGGGATAATGGATATGTGTCTTATTTTGGGGAGTGCTAGTTTTTTTTTTTTATGTGATTAAATGCCTTTTTATTCTGAAAAAAAAAGATTTTTTTCCCATTAATTTTAAAATACACATTTTAAAATAATATTTTAAAATACCGTATTTGTATTAGTCCCCAAGGGGATACCGGCTATGTGTCTTTTTTTGAGGGTGCTGGTTTTTTTTATGTGATTAAATACCTTTTTATTCTGAGTTTTTTTCCCCATTTATTTTAAACATTTTAATATAATATTCCTATATATTTTTATATTCTTTTTAGTCCCCCAGCCTTTTTTTTTCATGTTTGATAACATTTATTTGTATTTATATTAGGAGAATTATATTTTAGGTATTATTTCCTTTTATTGTTCTGCATTGTAATATTTCTATATACTCTTTGGCTACTTTCACACATCAGGTTTTCGCTGTCAGGCTCAATCCGGCTAGATAAAAAAAAAAAAACGGATCCGGCAAATGTTGCTGCCGGATCCGTTTTTTTTCCCCATAGACTTTGCTTTTTGTCCGATTTTCGCCAGATCTGGCTAATGTGCCGTTTCCTGTTTCTGGAAAAACGTCCGTAGCAACGTTTTTTGTCTCCGGCGAAAAAGCCGGAAGCGCCGGATCCAGCGCTTCCGGCTGTTTGCTAGAATGGAAGTCGGAAGGTGCCGGATCCGGAAAATGACGGATTCCGGTGCCGGATTCCTTTTTTTGTAAACTGAGCATGCTCCAATTTTTTTTTATCCAATTACAGTGGGGCAAAAAAGTATTTAGTCAGTCAGCAATAGTGCAAGTTCCACCACTTAAAAAGATGAGAGGCGTCTGTAATTTACATCATAGGTAGACCTCAACTATGGGAGACAAACTGAGAAAAAAAAATCCAGAAAATCACATTGTCTGTTTTTTTAACATTTTATTTGCATATTATGGTGGAAAATAAGTATTTGGTCAGAAACAAAATTTCATCTCAATACTTTGTAATATATCCTTTGTTGGCAATGACAGAGGTCAAACGTTTTCTGTAAGTCTTCACAAGGTTGCCACACACTGTTGTTGGTATGTTGGCCCATTCCTCCATGCAGATCTCCTCTAGAGCAGTGATGTTTTTGGCTTTTCGCTTGGCAACACGGACTTTCAACTCCCTCCAAAGGTTTTCTATAGGGTTGAGATCTGGAGACTGGCTAGGCCACTCCAGGACCTTGAAATGCTTCTTACGAAGCCACTCCTTCATTGCCCTGGCGGTGTGCTTTGGATCATTGTCATGTTGAAAGACCCAGCCACGTTTCATCTTCAATGCCCTTGCTGATGGAAGGAGGTTTGCACTCAAAATCTCACGATACATGGCCCCATTCATTCTTTCATGTACCCGGATCAGTCGTCCTGGCTCCTTTGCAGAGAAACAGCCCCAAAGCATGATGTTTCCACCACCATGCTTTACAGTAGGTATGGTGTTTGATGGATGCAACTCAGTATTCTTTTTCCTCCAAACACGACAAGTTGTGTTTCTACCAAACAGTTCCAGTTTGGTTTCATCAGACCATAGGACATTCTCCCAAAACTCCTCTGGATCATCCAAATGCTCTCTAGCAAACTTCAGACGGGCCCGGACATGTACTGGCTTAAGCAGTGGGACACGTCTGGCACTGCAGGATCTGAGTCCATGGTGGCGTAGTGTGTTACTTATGGTAGGCCTTGTTACATTGGTCCCAGCTCTCTGCAGTTCATTCACTAGGTCCCCCCGCGTGGTTCTGGGATTTTTGCTCACCGTTCTTGTGATCATTCTGACCCCACGGGGTGGGATTTTGCGTGGAGCCCCAGATCGAGGGAGATTATCAGTGGTCTTGTATGTCTTCCATTTTCTAATTATTGCTCCCACTGTTGATTTCTTCACTCCAAGCTGGTTGGCTATTGCAGATTCAGTCTTCCCAGCCTGGTGCAGGGCTACAATTTTGTTTCTGGTGTCCTTTGACAGCTCTTTGGTCTTCACCATAGTGGAGTTTGGAGTCAGACTGTTTGAGGGTGTGCACAGGTGTCTTTTTATACTGATAACAAGTTTAAACAGGTGCCATTACTACAGGTAATAAGTGGAGGAAAGAGGAGACTCTTAAAGAAGAAGTTACAGGTCTGTGAGAGCCAGAAATCTTGATTGTTTGTTTCTGACCAAATACTTATTTTCCACCATAATATGCAAATAAAATGATAAAAAAACAGACAATGTGATTTTCCGGATTTTTTTTTCTCAGTTTGTCTCCCATAGTTGAGGTCTACCTATGATGTAAATTACAGACGCCTCTCATCTTTTTAAGTGGTGGAACTTGCACTATTGCTGACTGACTAAATACTTTTTTGCCCCACTGTATATGGATGTGCTAGCCGCATGCGTCGAAAAAATGGATCCATCGCATCAGTTTTTCACAATCTGCGCCGGATCCGTTTTTTCCAACATTCGCCGGATTGTGCCTGATGCAAAAACCTGATGTGTGAAAGAAGTTGTCGATATTTTTACAAAAAAATTTGGGAAAAAATGTTGCGTGAAATTGAAAAATAAAGGAAGAATATTTATTTGTGAGAAGTGAGAAAGTTCTTTTGTTAGAAAGATTCATGAAAAATAGCTTTATTTTTGTACTTTAGAAACTTCTCCAAAGCAATGCAGAGAATAACTGTACCTACACATAGTGTGTGAGTCATGTTTAAAGGGGCAGTCACAGGATAGCCGTAAGTATCTGATAGATGCACAATTGCTCGGCTGTTTCTGTAACTTCAATAAAAAAGAAAGGGAAAAAAAACAAATGCACAAATTACAATTTGGAGCCCTGACATTTTTTATATCTATTGCTTGGAAAAATGTAGCTGGAATCAATCTATCTATCTATCTATCTATCTATCTATCTATCTATCTATCTATCTATCTATCTATCTATCTATCTATCTATCTATCTCTGGGAGAGACACACAAAGCTCACATCCTGCCTGTATTACTGGGAGTGTGCTGACTTATTTATTTGACTTTATACGAGTTGGTGACTCTAGGTTCAGCACCTGTTCACATTTATTCTATGTTTGGATTTGACGGTCAGTTTTTTGAAATTTATATTACTGGGAGAGACACTTAGAGCTCACATCCAGCCTATATTACTGGGAGAGACACTCAGAGCTCACATCCAGCCTATATTACTGGGAGAGACACGCAGACCTCACATCCAGCCTATATTACTGGGGGAGACATACAGAGCTCACATCCAGCCTATATTACTGGGAGACACACAGAGCTCACATCCAGCCTATATTACTGGGAGAGACACACAGACCTCACATCCAGCCTATATTACTGGGAGAGACACACAGAGCTCACATCCAGCCTATATTACTGGGAGAGACACACAGACCTCACATCCAGCCTATATTACTGGGAGAGACACACAGACCTCACATCCAGCCTATATTACTGGGAGAGACACACAGACCTCCCATCCAGCCTATATTACTGGGAGAGACACACAGACCTCACATCCAGCCTATATTAGTGGAGAGACACACAGATCTCACATCCAGCCTATATTACTAAGAGAGACACACAGACCTCACATCCAGCCTATATTACTGGGAGATACACACAGACCTCACATTCAGCCTATATTACTGGGAGACACCCACAGAGCTCACATCCAGCCTATATTACTGGGAGAGACACACAGACCTCACATCCAGCCTATATTAATGGGAGAGACACACAGAGCTCACATCCAGCGTATATTACTGGGAGAGACACACAAACCTCACATCCAGCCTATATTACTGGCAGAGACACACAGACCTCACATCCAGCCTATATTACTGGAGAGACACACAGATCTCACATCCAGCCTATATTACTGGGAGACACACACAGACCTCACATCCAGCCCATATTACTGGGAGAGACACACAGACCTCACATCCAGCCTATATTACTGAGAGAGACACACATAGCTCACATCCAGCCTATATTACTGAGAGAGACACACAGACCTCACATCCAGCCTATATTACTGGGATAGACACACAGACTTCACATTCAGCCTATATTACTGGGAGAGACACGCAGACCTCACATCCAGCCTATATTACTGGGAGAGACACGCAGACCTCACATCCAGCCTATATTACTGGGAGAGACACACAGAGCTCACATCCAGCCTATATTACTGGGAGACACACAGAGCTCACATCCAGCCTATATTACTGGGAGAGACACAGATCTCACATCCAGCCTATATTACTGGGAGAGACACACAGACCTCACATCCAGCCTATATTACTGGGAGAGACACACAGACCTCACATCCAGCCTATATTACTGGGAGAGACACACAGACCTCACATCCAGCCTATATTACTGGGAGAGACACACAGACCTCACATCCAGCCTATATTACTGGGAGAGACACACAGACCTCACATCCAGCCTATATTACTGGGAGAGACACACAGACCTCACATCCAGCCTATATTAGTGGAGAGACACACAGATCTCACATCCAGCCTATATTACTAAGAGAGACACACAGACCTCACATCCAGCCTATATTACTGGGAGATACACACAGACCTCACATTCAGCCTATATTACTGGGAGACACACACAGACCTCACATCCAGCCTATATTACTGGGAGAGACACACAGACCTCACATCCAACCTATATTACTGGGTGACACACACAGAGCTCACATCCAGCCTATATTACTGGGAGAGACACACAGACCTCACATCCAGCCTATATTAATGGGAGAGACACACAGAGCTCACATCCAGCCTATATTACAGGGAGACACACACAGACCTCACATCCAGCCCATATTACTGGCAGAGACACACAGGCCTCACATCCAGCCTATATTACTGGGAGAGACACACAGACCTCACATCCAGCCTATATTACTGAGAGAGACACACAGACCTCACATCCAGCCTATATTACTGGGAGAGACACACAGACCTCACATCCAGCCTATATTACTGGGAGAGACACACAGACCTCACATCCAGCCTATATTACTGAGAGAGACACACATAGCTCACATCCAGCCTATATTACTGAGAGAGACACACAGACCTCACATCCAGCCTATATTACTGGGATAGACACACAGACTTCACATCCAGCCTATATTACTGGGAGAGACACACAAACCTCACATCCAGCCTATATTACTGAGAGACGCACAGACCTCACATCCAGCCTACATTACTGAGAGAGACACACATACCTCACATCCAGCCTATATTACTGGGAGAGACACACAGACCTCACATCCAACCTATATTACTGGGAGAGGCACACAGAGCTCACATCCAGCCTATATTACTGGGAGAGACACACAGACCTCATATCAGCCTATATTACTGGGAGAGACACACAGACCTCACATCCAACCTATATTACTGAGAGAGACACAGATCTCATATCCAGCCTATATTACTGGGAGAGACACACAGACCTCACATCCAACCTATATTACTGGGAGAGACACACATACCTCACATCCAGCCTATATTACTGGGAGAGACACACAGACCTCACATCCAACCTATATTACTGAGAGAGACACACAGATCTCATATCCAGCCTATATTACTGGGAGAGACACACAGACCTCACATCCAACCTATGTTACTGAGACACACAGACCTCATATCAGCCTATATTACTGGGAGAGACACACATACCTCACATCCAGCCTATATTACTGGGAGAGACACACAGAGCTCACATCCAGCCTATATTACAGGGAGAGACACACAGACCTCATATCAGCCTATATTACTAGGAGAGACACACAGAGCTCACATCCAGCCTATATTACTGGGAGATACACACATACCTCACATCCAGCCTATATTACTGGGAGAGACACACAGACCTCACATCCAACCTATATTACTGAGAGAGACACACAGATCTCATATCCAGCCTATATTACTGGGAGAGACACACAGACCTCACATCCAACCTATATTACTGGGAGAGACACACATACCTCACATCCAGCCTATATTACTGGGAGAGACACACAGACCTCACATCCAGCCTATATTACTGAGAGAGACACACAGATCTCATATCCAGCCTATATTACTGGGAGAGACACACAGACCTCACATCCAACCTATATTACTGAGAGAGACACACAGACCTCATATCAGCCTATATTACTGGGAGAGACACACATACCTCACATCCAGCCTATATTACTGGGCGAGACACACAGAGCTCACATCCAGCCTATATTACAGGGAGAGACACACAGACCTCATATCAGCCTATATTACTAAGAGAGACACACAGAGCTCACATCCAGCCTATATTACTGGGAGAGACACACAGAGCTCACATCCAGCATATATTACTGGGAGAGACACACAGACCTCACATCCAGCCTATATTACTGGGAGAGACAAACAGACCTCACATCCAGCCTATATTACTGAGAGAGACATTCCCATAAGAGGAAAATCTGAATATGTGTGCTTTAACTATTGTCCTATGATGGATTTGAGCCTATGGATAAATTGAATGATGATCTCCTCATCTCCTTTCATTTCCAGGTGGTTTCATAGAGATATAACCGGGTTAGAGGCTGAGGCCCGTCTGAAAGCGAGAGGAGTCCATGGCAGTTTTCTTGTGCGTCCGAGCAGGAAGAGGCCTGAAGACTTTTCATTATCAGTCAGGTCAGACCACCATGATCACATTGATTGTTGTGAGAGCATGTTGGGGGATTCCAGGCTGTGGGCAGTGGCTTAGCCTAGTTTTGGGTTTAGATTTTTGCTATTAGGAAAAGATAAGGAAAAAAACATTTACATTCTGTTTACAGGCCACAAATGTGTATTGTGGATCCATAATGTAACATTTGCCGAAAATCCAAACTGCTTGTGTAGCTCCTTCCTGACGCTAGCTGTCAGAGCATTCATCATACATAATTACCAACATAGGTTGAAGGAAAGGGCATGTTTAAAGAGGACCGGTCACCAGGTCAAAAGTAGCCAATTTGGGCTCTTATTTTGTTCCCTCTGCTCTCCTGGTTCAGTCTTTTTTAGGGCTAACTTTTATGAAATTTCAAAAGGAGGCATGGCTCACAGCATCCTCAGGGGGGTGTCTCTAGGTGGCTCACGGGATCCTCAGGGGTGTGTCTCTAGGTGGCTCACGGCATCCTCAGGGGGGTGTCTCTAGGTGGCTCACGGCATCCTCAGGGGTGTGTCTCTAGGTGGCTCACGGCATCCTCAGGGGGGTGTCTCTAGGTGGCTCACAGGATCCTCGGGGGTGTGTCTCTAGGATGCTTTGAATTATTACTCTGTAAGCCACGCCTCCTTGAAATAAACCATATGAGAGGAACAGAGGGAATAAAATAAGAGCAAAAACTGGATATTTTTGACTTGGTGACAGATATTCTTTACATGTCTATGAGGAAATCACTCAAAGGCAAAAGAATCGGGGCGCAGAGATTAGTAAAAAATTGAGGTTTTTTTTACTGTCATCTTTAATGATAATTTTCTGCTTTTTATATTTCTGCCTTTTTTTTCTCCAATTTTGCAATTCTTTCATTCTGCTTTTCCCATGGTGATGGGGCAAAGCTTCCTGCGCATAAAGAGGAAGCACCGCTTTTATATATGTCATAGACTATAGACTTCCTACTTCAGCGAAACAAACACTTTAAGGTTTGGGGTTTTTTTTAATCGTAGTACAAAGAGTTTACAACAGTGAAGTCTCATAAATATCTATGGGATGAGCTCAGCAGGGTCAGAATTCACTGTATCCCTTTATGTCAAAGCAGCACAGAGTATTTCAGAAGGAGAGTGTTGCTCATTTTTAGACGGCGGTTCTTGGTTGGTGTGAGGCCAGGGTTGCATCAGACAGGTTCAGTTTTATGATAGGAACTGACTGCACATAGTGAAATGAAGTAGGGGCCAGGTAGCTACAGACTCATAGTACAGGGAGCAGAGTCTCCCAGCAGCGCAGAGGATTTCAGACGGAGAGTGTTGCTCATTTTTAAAGAGCGGTTCTTGGTTGGGGTGAGGCCAGGGTTGCATCAGACAGGTTCAGTTTTATGATAGGAACAGACTGCACATAGTGAAATGAAGTAGGGGTCAGGTAGCTACAGACTCATAGTACAGGGAGCAGAGTCTCACAGCAGCGCAGAGGATTTCAGACGGAGAGTGTTGATCCTATAAAGTAGTATAGGGAGACAGATGACAAGAAGGACCTGACCACTGACATGACAGTACCAGTAATATGGGACTGCATAAATGGAAACAAGTGAGAAGTAAGATGTAAGGTCTCCCAGCAGCACAGAGTATTTCAGGGGATGAGACTTTCCAGGAGAATTAGCATTCATGATGCTGATACAGTCCCCACTGTCCACAGAGCACATTCAGGGGGGATATGATGGATTCTTCCCCCTTTTTTCCCCCTTAGGTTGGAGGACTCCGTCACCCACATCCGGATCCAGAACACGGGCGACTACTACGACCTGTACGGCGGGGAGCAGTTTGCTACATTAACAGAACTGGTGGATTATTACACAGGACAACACGACTGCCTGCAGGACACCGATGGCACCGTCATCCCACTGAAGTACCCCCTGAACTGCTCCGACCCCACCAACGAGCGGTGAGTACGGTACCGGCCCTGTATCCGCGACAGGTGGCGGCACAGGAGGAAACATTCTGTCCGAGGCCCAAAGGATGGGACCTCAGGTGCAGAGTCGGCATCTAATAACCTCTAATGGATTAGATACATGTCCGGGTCGGCCTCCATTGATGGCTGCCAATGGTCACGGTGGTCTCACCGGCCGGCGGGCCATCCTCAGCAGAATAAATGGGAGACGTTGTGGGAGAGATGTGGGATCAGCCGGTCTCAGTAAGCGAAGTCCAGACCTCAGGGGCAGCTGATGATGATGATGATGATTGCAGATCTCCATAGTTCTTAAGAACACGGGGCCGATAGCCCCCCATGGTGTGCGGACCCCGGCTCTTCTCCTCCCTCTCGCTGCATACAGCACTATACATGCACTGACTTCTCTCCTCAGCCTGGACCTTGGCGTACGCGGCACCTCTTTCACACTTCCGTCTTTCTTTTTCCGTCACAATCCGTCGTTTTGTGAAAAAAAACGGATTCAGCAAATGTTTCTGCTGGATCCGTTTTTTTCTCATAGACTTGTATTAGTGATGGATTGTGACGGATGGCCTTCCGTTTTATCCGTCATGCACTGGATCCATCGTAAAATTGCTGTCCGTCGGGTGGAGACAACGCACAGAGGAACGTTTTTTGTGCACGTCGGAAAATCGCTCAGCGACGGATCCTGCGCTGCCCGTCATTGTCTATAATGGAAGCCTGTGGGCGCAGGATCCGTCGCAGACTGGCAAAGGCAGGAATTCAGCGACGGATGCGTCTTTTGAAACTGAGCATGCGCGGAAGAGTTTCCAGTCAGGGACATTCTCTCTCGCTCTCTCTTTTTTTTTTTACTATTGATGATCCCTATGCAGCATCAATAGTAAAAAGATAAAATATTAAAAAAAATTAAAAAAATAAAAAATCTTGATATTCTCACCTTCCGGCGTCCCTCGCAGCATCACCGATGCTCCCGTTCCCAGTATTGCATCGCGGCATTGACCCCAGATGATGTAGTGGTCTCACGAGACCACTATGTCATCAGGTCACTTCACAAGGCATTACTGGGAACGGGAGCATCGGTAACGCTGAGCGGGACGCCGGAAGGTGAGAATATCAAGATTTTTTATTTTTTTAAATTATTTTTAACCTGAGTTGTGTTGTGTATGCGTTTTCGCAGCAGAAAACCGCTGTGAAGACGCATACACAACAGCTGCACATAGGCTCGGCGGGTCCGTCAAAAAAACGGACCCAGTGCACCCGTTTTTTACAATCTGCACAGGATCCGTCTTTTCAACATTTTGACGGATCCTGTGCATATTGTAAAAACGGAAGTGTGAAAGAAGCCTAATTACACTAATTACGGTGTGTGTAAAGATGGCTGAGGAGCCACTGCTCGCCCGTCAGAGCTCACAGACGTGTGTGACGTCTGACATCGCAGGGCGCCACATACACAGAGACAGTATCACACAGAGTGCTGAGATCCACTGACACAGTACCGCACAGAGCAGGATTAGATACACAGAGTGAGCATAACGTAGGGTGGCTTAGATACAATCACACAGGGTCATGCAACATATATTTCAGGGTTCAAACAGTATAATTAAGATTAGACTTAGATACACGGCTCAGCGGCACAGTATCACACATGATAGGCTTAGATACCGTGGCTCAGCTGCACACTATCACACATCATAAGTTTAGATACACTGGCTCAGCCGGTCAGTATCACACATGATAGCCTTAGATACACTAGCTGCATAGTATCACACATGATAGACTTAGATACACTGGCTGCACAGTATCACACATGATAGACTTAGATACACTGGCTCAGCATTAGTACCTAATCCCATCATGTGTGATATTCACTAGTGCTAGTTTATCTAACCCCTTCATGTGTGATACTGACCAGTGCCAGTGTATCTAATCCCATCATGTGTGATACAGACTACTGCTAGTTTATCTAATCCCATCATGTGTGACAGACTAGTGCTGGTGTATCTAATCCCACCATGTGTGATACAGTGCTAGTGTATCTAATCCCACTATGTGTGATACAGTGCTAGTGTATCTAATCCCACCATGTGTGATGCATATGGCTACAACCTCTGTAAGAACAATAAACCGCGTACAAATAGTGTCTATAGAATTGTGTCCAGTAGAAGCAGCGGCCGCACTGGACTGATAAACAGATAGAAATGTCCGGTGTAGAGTTCTGTGAAATTATCTGTTATCTCTCTCCTCTCTCTTCTCTGTCTCTCTCTCCTCTCTCTTCTCTGTCTCTCTCTCCTCTTTTTCTCTCCCTTCTCTCTCTCCCTTTTGTTTCTCCTCCCTATTCTCTCCTCTTTTTCCTCTCTCCTCTCTTCTCCCTCTCCTCTGTTTCTTTCCCTTCTGTCTCTCCTTTCTTCTCTCTTCTCATTCCTCAGAGGCAGTGAGTGACAGCCATTGCATTGTGTGTGCTCACACTCAGGTGCAGTCACTTTTCCTTGCAGATTTCTGTTCATCGCACACCTTCAATATTGTGACACAAGTGACATCACTATGGTGTTCACATCGTTGCTGTCCAAGAGCAACAAACAAGAAGGCAGTGATCTCCTTACAGGCGGTGACCTCCTTACAGGCGGTGATCTCCTTACAGGCGGTGACCTCCTTACAGGCGGTGATCTCCTTACAGGCGGTGAGCTCCTTACAGGCAGTGAGCTCCTTACAGGCGGTGAGCTCCTTACAGACAGTGATCTCCTTACAGGCAGTGATCTCCTTACAGGCGGTGATCTCCTTACAGGCGGTGACCTCCTTACAGGCAGTGAGCTCCTTACAGGCGGTGAGCTCCTTACAGGCAGTGATCTCTTTACAGGCGGTGAGCTCCTTACAGGCAGTGATCTCTTTACAGGCGGTGAGCTCCTTACAGGCGGTGAGCTCCTTACAGGCGGTGATCTCCTTACAGGCAGTGAGCTCCTTACAGGCAGTGAGCCACAGTTTGGGTACACCCCATGTTGGAGGTCACACCCTTTCTCCACACCTCTACATCCTGGCCTCGCCTCTGTAGATGTGCATTTGGACCCTGGGGGACAGGAAACATTTTTTTAAATATCTCCTTTCTGGGGGGTTTTGTCAGGAGACTCATTTTTTCTTTTCCTTCTGCATGGACACGCCCCCTGTGCACTTCTGCTTGATTTGCATATGGCTTCTACATTAGATTTTTAATGACTGGCACGTTGAATCTTTATGAAATAGGTGTCATCATTACTGGGGTACAATCACCAGCACTGCCGTAACACTATTACTATATGTTAAAATGTACTGACAGGTTCCCTTTAAAGGGGTTCTCCTCTCTGGGACATTTGTAGCCTGTTGTTTGGTAATTTTCGGTGAAGTGAATGAAGATCTGCACAGCTATAATCGCGCAGCGGTGTGCCATTCAAAGCTTTGCTATGTCATATTACCACTCTTCTGCACCCCTCCAACTTGGACCTGTGCATTGGTAGTGTGCCGCGGTGTGACATTCAAAGCTTTGGACCTGTGCATTGGTAGTGTGCCTGTGTCTTCCTTATGGCGGTGTGCCATTCCTGAAATACAGGTGGCCGGGATCTTTCAGACTTTTTTTTCGGACATATCCCTTTAATGCTTATATCCTGTTCTGTTTTCATTGAACCAAAATTCTTTGTTTCTTCAGATAAAATACAATAAAAATACAATAAAAAAATCCAAAAAGTTTTAGTTCCTTTTTACTGTTTATTGTGTTTTTTACACTTTTATTTATTTTTACTATTTTTGTTTCACTTATTTTTTCGTCTATTGTTTTTTTTCAATTAAATCTTCACCGCGCAGCCTGACTGATGACGAGGGAGGTAATTACATTTACACTTGTCGGATTTCTCGCAGCATGTGATTGGCTGGTGTCTTGTCTCCGCCCCTTTGTGTTTTGACGTTGGATATGTAAATATTGGCTAACCAGGAGAGACGCCGGCTGCACCTTGTACTTGTTAACACTTTCCCCGTAAATTATTAATAATCTTGTAAAACTTTAACCTTCTGTAAACTAAAGTCGTATGTAATGCTATAGAGTCCTGTGTCACATGGTGGCTTAGATACACAGCTCGGCAGACAGTATCACACAATTGGCTTAGACACATCTCAGCAGACAGCATAGGCTTAGATACACCTCTGAGCCGACAGTATCACAAACGAAAGGCTTAGTTACACTTGAAAAGTAACAATTAGGAGAGTCTTAGATACATAGGATTAAATATATAATCTCAGAAAATGGTATCACACATGATAGGCTTAGATACACTATCTTAGTAGCTTTTAGAGGCTTAGATACTGAGCAGACAGTATCACACATGACTGGATTAGACGCATCTCAGTAGACAGTATAGGCTTAGATACACCTCTCAGCAGACCGTGTCACATATAATGTGCTTAGGTACACTTGAACAGTATAATTTAGGAGAGACTTAGATACATAAATTCGGAACAAAGTGGTAAGTTTAGATACACTAGCTCAGCAAATAATATAAAAGTTTATAGGCTTTATAGGCTGAGAAACACCTCTCAGCAGTCTGTATCACATATCTTGGACTCTTTAACAGTATTTCACACAAACTTAGACATACCTCTCATCAGACAGCATTAAACGTGATGGACGTAGATACCCTTGAACAGTATCATATAGGAGAGATTTATATATGTAGCTCAGCAGACAATAAGCTTAGATGCAATGCCATAGTAGATGCCATTGCACATCATAGGCTTTGATACACTCAGGTGGTATCACCCATGATAGGCCTAGATACACTGTTACACACAGAAAGCTTAGATACACTGGCTCATCAGGTAATACCTTACACGATGGGCTTAGATACACGCTAATGGTGTTTCAGCTCATGATGGATCTCATCATGTCACTGTCACATGTAAAGGGGTCCTCCAACCTTCAGAGATCAGCGCAGATATGCCCCCAATGTCTTATGGATGGGGGGAGGGGACTCCTCCCCAGAGGTGGGATATGCTACTCATGTATAAAGTTGGAGGACCCCTTTAAGTCCCCTAGTCTCAGTAATATGCGGACGCTCGGAGATGTGATGCTATTTTGGGTACAGGATGAGGTTTGGCCTCGCGTCACCACCTCCATGTCTTGAAATAAGGATGTGGCGTTGGGTCTTGTAGACAGGATGGGGCTGATTGTAGTAACCTGCGGCGGATCTGCTGCCGGGGTCACAGCTGGATACAGATCCCGTCAGGAACCAACAATTCAGGTTATATCTGATCCTAGGTCATAGAGAAACCAGCAGTGAGCTGCTGTTGACGGATCTGCTCTCCCTATCAAGTGTCTCTGATTACTAATTTAAAGGGCTATATACTTAGGCTACGGCTGGGGTCGCGCAACTAACGTTTTTATTATTATAAAAATTATTTCTATGACTCTCATGAGACCTCTGCCCCCATCCACAGAGATTTTGGCCGTCTCCTCAAGAGCAGACAGCTCCTTGTCTCTCAGGTGTGGAGGCGTCTTATCCAGACTCAGGTTTCAGATGTTCTGTGGGATTTGGATCAGGGCTCATAGGAGCCACCTCAGAAGAGTCCGATGCTTTGCTCTTCCCTATTCTTGAATGTTTTTCGCTGTGTTTTGGGTCACTATCCTGTACGAGGACCCATGACCTGCAGCTCAGACCGAGCAGCACATTTTTTCTCCAGAATGCCTTGGTAGTCTTGAGATTTCATTATACACTGTACAGAGTCAAGAGCCCCTGTGCCAGATGCAGCAAACCCATCCCAAAAAATAACTGAGCCTCCACCATGTTTAACAGCAGGTACAACGTTTCTTTTCTTTGTAGGCTTAATTTTTTAATCTATGAACATAGAGCTGATGTGCCTTGGCAAAAAGCTCCAGTTCTGTCTCCTCCGTCCATTGGACATTCTTCTAGAAGCTTTGTGGCTCATCAGTGTGCATTTTGGCACATTGCAGTCTCACTTTTTTGTGATATAATTTCAGTGGGCTTCCTCCTCGGTCATCTTCCATGAAGTCAATTTGGCCATACAGTGACGAAGGGTGCGACCTGACCCTAATGGTCCTTGACCATGGAGGCCTCCTCTAATATTTGGAAGCTGTTCTGGGCTCTTTGGTCACCATTCATATTATCCGTCTCTTCAATTTCTCACCAATTTTCCTCTTTCGGTCACATCCAGGGAGGTCGGCCACATCCAGGGAGGTCGGCCACAATCCCCCAGACTTTACACTCCAGAATAATATATGCAGCTGGAGTAACAGGAACATCAAGCTATCTGGAGACGTCTTATAGCCTTTACCTTAAACCTTTTCTCTCTAATATTCTTTCTAATCTCATGAGACCGTTCTCTCCTCAGCTTTCTTTGCTCCATTTTCAGTGTGATAAACACCGTGATACCAAACAGCACCATGACTACTTTTCACTTTCTTTTTTTTTAAATCAGATATTTTTTATTAAACCATAAATATTGTACATAGACAATAAAAAGGAATACTTTGCTATCAGCAATATACAAATGTATAATACTTTTTTAGAAAACTTATTTAATCCCAAACCAAACTCCCACCCCCTTCCCCCCACCCTCTAGAGACCTGTCAAGAGTCGCCCCTCCCTACTACATCATATATAAAAGTACAAGAAAAGGAAGATGACTTGTCAATAATACTCCCAATGGGGCAAAAGGCCTTTAGATCACATTGATTCAAGCCACGGATTGCACAACCTGTCAAAGAGGTCCATCTTGTTCCTTCTAGCGTAGATACTCCTCTCCAACGCAATAATATGGTCCACTTGCTTCATAAAGTCTCTCCTTGTTGGTGGCTCTTCCCTAATCCAGAACTTGGCGATCAACTTTCGCGCAATAAATAACAGTCTAGCAATAACCATTTTGTACAACTTATCAGTTATAATCTCCTCCACGTAGCCCAAAACACATACCAAAGGATCCCGCGGCACAGAGCAACTGTATGCCAGTCCCACTTTATTCAGCACCACCACCCAGAAGGAGGACAACCTGGGGCACTGCCACAACATATGAAGGATGCCCGCCTCGGACTGCGAGCATCTAGGGCATTCTGAATTAGGTCTCAATCCGGCTTTGAATAACATGTCCGGGGTTCTATAAGCCCTATGAATAACAAATAATTGTGACAGGCTCCCAGGCTCGCTCATTGATATCCTGGGCACATAGTCCAGTACTGATTCCCAGTGGTCATTATCAATCGCCCCCAGGTCAGCCTCCCATTTCGCCCTTGCTCTGATAGGGTGCTCCTCCAAAAAAGAGAATAGAAGGAATTCATATATTCCCGAGATCACCCCCTTCGTGCCTCCCCCTACAAGGATAAAATCCAGCATAAGATCCACCTGGATCTCCACGGGTCCTCTCCTACACTGTGCTCGGTACGCGTGAGAAAGACGGCGATATTGATACATCTCAGAGTCTGGGAGTAAAAACTCCTCCTGCAATGCCTCAAAGTTCCTAATTCTGCCCTGGTGTAAAATCTGGCCCATCCGAAAGATGCCTGCCTCCTTCCAAATATGAAATCCCTCCATCTGTCTAAACTCTTGTAGAAAACAGTTATTCCAAATGGGTGAGAATCTGGTAAGTGCCCCCACTCCCCTAATTCCTTTAACTTTGTCCCAAACCTTGTGAATAAGCCTAATAGTACAAAATTTAGAACCTTTCTCACGGAAATGCCCACCCTATAGGCCCTCACTTAATACCTTCGTCCCAATCAGTGATTTCAGGCTGCAAGGTGCCCGCGCCCCACCTGACACATCTCTCCATCCCTTGAAATGCTGACACTGTGAAGCCAAAAAATACAACCACGGATTAGGCAATGCCACCCCTCCCTCCGTCTTTGGCCTTTGTAGAGTTTCCTGTTTAAATCTGGGGCTCTTTCCACCCCAAATCAGCTCGCCAAACAGGGATCTAATCCTCCGAAATCTATTCTGCGATATCCATATAGGGGAGTTGTGCAGCACATAAAGTAGCTGCGGCATCACAATCATCTTTATCAAGTTTATCCTGCCGATTACTGATAAATGTAACTTTTTCCACGCCTGGACCTTAGTACGTATTTTACGCAGAAGAGGTGCCAAATTCACTTCCTCAAAACTAGTCAAAGGGATAGCGATCTGGATCCCCAAGTATTTAAATTTATCAACGAGCCTCAACCTTGTGAAAGGGTCCCCCCCTCCACCAACGCCACAATCCCCATCTATCAACATCATATTCGATTTGTCCCAATTGATCCTTAGGACCGAGTAACTCCCGAATTCCTCAATAATGGCTTCCGTCTTAACCAGGGTCCCCTCAGAATCCTCCAAGAAAAGCAGAATATCATCAGCATATAACGCAACTTTTTCCTCTGCCTCCCCGTACATAAAACCCCTCACCTCTCGGGACCCTCTGATCTTCGCAGCAAGGGGTTCCACCGCCAAGGCAAAGAGCAGCGGGGAGAGAGGGCAGCCCTGTCTAGTACCCCTAGACAAAGAAAAGGTCTCAGAGAGAGCGTCATTCACTCTAATTTTGGCCACCGGAGAAGAGTACAACAGCCGCACCCAGGAAATAAATTTAGGTCCAAACCCCATTCGTTCCAGCACTGACCACAGATAGCTCCACTCCACGCAATCAAAAGCCTTATGGGCGTCCAAGGATACCACAACCCGTTTACCGACATTATCAGAAGGGATTTGCAAATTTAAAAACAACCTTCTCAGATTGAGTGCCGTTGATTTGTTAGGCATAAAGCCTGATTGATCCGGGTGAACCAGTCTGTCAATCACCCTGGACAACCTATTTGCCAAAGCTTTTGCCAGTATCTTAATGTCGGCCGTCAAAAGTGAGATTGGTCTATAGGATTCTGGTAGTTGTGGGTCCTTGTCAGCCTTAGGGATAACAACCACAATAGCCTCTCTCATTGATAAAGGTAGCTCCCCTCTTTCCAATGATCTATTATACACCTCCGACAGTTTGGCCAACAATGTTTCTTTCAGTGCCTTATAAACCTCGGCTGGAATACCATCCGCCCCCGGAGCCTTACCCCCAGCAACACCCGCCAAAGCGGCCCCCAATTCTTCCTCCCCAATCGGCTCCTCCAACACCTCACATTCCTCTCTACTCAACCTAGGCAGGTCAATCCCCTCCAAGTAACCCGTCATGTCCTCAGCCCACCTCTCCACACTAGATGTATATAATTTATCGTAGAATTTCCTAAACACTTCCAGAATTTGCTCCCCCCGAGTGACCAATGTTCCATCCTCCGTCTTGATGGAGTAGACATGCGAGGAATCCCTCTGTGCGGACGCCACTACCGAAAGTAAATGCCCCACCTTTTCCCCCTCTGAATAGAAAGATGCTCTTTGAAAAGCCCGCAATCTCTCCACCTTTCTCAGATATAATTGGTTGACCTCCTGTTGAGCCTTCCTCATCCGACTCTGAGACGCCCTAGTGCAATGGGCCCCCAATGCCGCCTCAGCTGCCTTCTGTTCCTCCAGGACAGCTTGATCCTGTACTCTAGTCCTTGTCTTGTGTCGTGAAATGTCCCGAAACAAAATGCCCCTTAAATACGCCTTCATAGTGTCCCATACTACATAACATTCTGAACTACCATCGTTAATCTTAAAAAACTCCTCTATCTCAGCCCCCACCCTTTCCATATCCAAGAGTTGTAACCAGGAGGGGTGAACCTTCCAGCCCATCCTCCGTGACCCAACCTGTTCTGATAACTTTAAAGAGACCTGAACTGGACTATGATCTGATAAGATCCTGGGATTATATTGCATCCCACTTAGTAATTCGTTCATCCCATCATTACCCAAGGCGACATCAATTCGAGACATAGAACCATACGTGGTTGAGTAACAGGAATAAGAATATGTATTAACATTGCGAACCCGCCATAAGTCAATCCAGCCTATTTCTCTAAGATAGTTCCCAAAAGGAGTGCCGTTACCGTCCCTGCGTAGCGGAGCGTGATTAATCTTATCCCAATGGTCGTCAGCAATGTTGTTCACATCTCCCACCACCAGAAGGGGAACCCCGACCCACCCTCTCATATGCTCCAAAATCTCTTGAATTTTCTTACCAGAATACGGCGGGGGTTTATATAGTGAAACGATGCAAATCAAAGGGTTAAAAATTTTACACACTAAAAGGACATATTGACCATCTTTATCAGTTTTTACCTCAATTTCCTCAAATGGAGGACTTGTATGGATCAAAACAGACACCCCCCTTGCATAATTAGAGAACGTCGAGTGATACGCCCTGCGCACCCATTTCTTCTGTAACATATCAACTTTTTCCTCCACTAAATGAGTTTCTTGCAGGCAAATCACCGAGGGCCTCTGTTTCAATAGGTACTGGAATATTGCCGCACGCTTAGTAGCATCCGCTAGCCCCCTAACATTCCAACTTATAATATTAACATTCCCTCCCATTTCTTTAAAGGAAGATAAAAGATGAGAATCGTCTCCCCCAGGTCTCCACCAAAGTTGTTTCTCCGAGATCGATTTTCCAAATCGTCTGTTTTGAATTCTAATTCTGCGATTCGTTGAATATATTTCTTTTCTCTTTTTAACAGTTCGTTTGTCTGATCCTCCACACTGCCCACACGCTCCTCCACCACCTCCACTCTTTTCTCCACTTTGCGCATAGCAGAGTTAAGGGACTTCATTTCAACTGTCAAATCATCCACCCTTAGATTCAGCGCGGCCAAAGCAGATTTGCAGTGTATAACGACAGAGAAAATGTCCTGCAGTGTTGGTTCCCCCATACTTGGCTGCTGCACCTCATCAGAATCATTGGTCTGCACAGGGCTAGCAGCAGGTGTCACATTTTCTGCACTGTGCACTCCCTGCACCCTCCCTGGGGAACGTTGCACCTCCACTTCACTGGGATTAACTCCCCCTCCACTCCTCTGCCTCATCAGTGCTTCCTCCTCACCAAGCCCCTCTGGATCCAGCAGCAGGGCACCCCCCTCCTCTGTGCGGGCAAATCGCTCCAGCCGGGCGATTACCTCCAGCCTCCGGCGGTATGAAGCGCTGGCTCTGGCCGCCTCCTCCTATGCCACGGCCCCGTCTTGGATTTTCGCGCCGACTGCTTTCGGCGTGGCATCTGCGCTCCTCACCGCTCGCTATCTCTGGTGCTTTCTCCCTCACGCTGGGGACTTGCGGTGCCTCTCTGCCCGGTTTTCGGCGTTCGGCGGCGCCTTCAAAGGTGGGTTTTAGGAGCGGTGCGGGGAGAGAGATCCGTCGCACGTCCGCTCACATTACTCGCTAGGCCACTACTTTTCACTTTCTAAATAGGCGACTGACTGATTAGTTTGTAGACACCCGTGATGATAATTTCGGGACACATCTTAGTTTTACATGTCCCTATGGTCAAATTATTTTTAATCTTATTTCTATGAGTACCATAATTTGTGTCCAGGCAATTTTCATTAGTTTGTCTAAACTTTTCTGTTGAACCAAAATTTGATTTATATTTAGTTGATATTGAGTAGATTTATATTGAAAATTACTTTTGTCAGTTCCAAATTTTTTAAGTGACTGTTGTTTGTTTTTCTTACTTTAATAGAAGATAACCAACAGTTTTGTCCACGTGAGTAAGACGATTTGATTGCTTTTTACTGGATTTCTTTGTGAGTTTTGTCGACCTAAAAATGTCAATTTATCGTATGGGTTAATTATTTTTTTTGTATTTTCATAGATCATACTTTTAGAGTCGCAATGATACCAGATGTGGATGTGTTTATTTATTTATTTTTAATTTCTTTATTTTTAGATTGGGAAAATTGGGGGCGGGTGATACAATTGCAGCGCCCCAGGGTCCTGGTCGTTGCAGTAATATCATTCTCCTCTAAGGGGGGAGTGATGTTACGTTTGAAGGCAATAAAGAAGATCTCTTTACCAGGTATCACAAAACATGCAACACACTTCACACTCCAGTCCACCAGGGGGAGCTATGCTCCTATTTATTAGGGCACTCTTCACACTTAGGTAAAACTGGTGGTCTGGAGAAGAAGCTAGTCAGTTCCTGTGAGGCAGACCGAGAGAAAGGAGGAACATCGAATAGTTGCTGACAGAGTTGGTCTCTGACAGGGGTGGGATCCTGTCAGAGGCCTAGACAGAAGGCCACGGAGCTGCGCCTGCAAGACGTGCGGCAGCATACTAAGAAAGAGACACCAACAGAGAACTGTATTGTAGAGAGGGTGAAGAAGTCATAGCAAAAGGAGAGGAAACCAGAAGGAGTTCTGCCCTGTAAAAGGCTGCCACCTTCTGAGGCGCAGGATCCGGTAGCCGGAACACCGAGGGAGCAACAGTCCTTTATGCATTGCTCCAGAGACCGGCTGGACAGCTAATTTCAAGTTACTGATCCGCCCTATACCTAGGAGGCACGGTGGCAACTTGTGGGGGCCGGGGCGTGCTAGAGTCCCTGTAAAAAGCCTCAGACCACCAGTCATACGGGTTTGTCCTATCCTTTCCATCAGGGGGACAGAGAAAGAGACATAACATCTAGAACATCTACAACAGTTGTGAGGACCTTATGAGAGGCTCAGCAGGAAGGTACTACAACACCCAGGCACTAGAGGAAGGCTACTGATTTCCACCGGGATAAGGGGACTCTGGATTTGCCTTCAGACCGGCCGGACTCTGCCTACCCTGTGATCTGGTGCTCTGGACTGTGGATGCTGAAGCCTTCAGTAAAAAGGTAAAGAGACTGCACCCATTGTGCCCTCGTTATTCCCTGTGCCTCTCATCATCCACCATCCACACATGGGGAAGCCCTGAGGACACACTTCACCTGTGGGAAGGTTTACCATCCAGCTGCCATAACATCACCCAGCGGACCCCTAAGCAGCGTCGGTCATCCTGACTGAATACCACAGGTGGCGTCACGAACATTTCCCCTTTAAAGACCTTTCCCCTATTTTCAACGGGCGTCCCTAGGGTCACGGAGCAGGTCAGCCACCGTGACATCCCCCTTGAGAACCGAAGGACCCGGTACCGAGTACCCCTAGCCCTTGGGGGCGCTCCACAAATTTTTTCTTTTTTTGCTTTTTATTCTTTTTTTTTTTTTACAAAACTTTTTGGGAACTATATATATTATTTTCTGAACCAATTTATTAAAAAAAATTGTATTTAATGGAACAAAGGGGTTGAGCGACTTGAAAAATAAATATTTTTGTAACACAATTATTATTATTTGTTTAATTCTCCCACTACCAGAGTTGCAGCAGTGATTCTTTGAATAAATAGTAAAAAAATTAGTATTATAACCTGTCAATGGTACATTCTGGAGTTTCCCCGTAGTCAGAAGACAATGGCAAACTGTGGAGGTCTTCATTAGGCTCCCAGCTGCATATTGATCCATGGGGAGCCCCCTTTCTCTTTCAAACACCTTAGATGCCCAGGTCGTTATTGACTGCGGCATCCAAGGGGGTAAAACAGTCAGGATCGGAGTTATCTGCAGCAGGTAAGGGAATGTGTATACAGTTGTGCTCAAAAGTTTACATAACCTGGGGGAATTTTTGCTTTCTTGTCCTTTTTTCAGAGAATATGTATGATAACACCAAAAAGTTCACATACCCTGGTGATTTTGGCCTGATAACAGGAGTTGACACAAAAGGGTGTGCATGGCTACTAAAAGTAACATCCTCACCTGTGACCTGTTTGCTTGTAATCAGTGTGTGTGCATAAAAGCTGAGTGAGTTTCTGGGATCCAGACAGACTCTTGCATCTTTCATCCAGCCACTGATGTTTCTGGATTGTGAGTCATGGGGAAAGCAAAAGAATTGTCAACGGATCTACAGGAACTGTATACAACAAGAAAGGGATACAACAAGATATCCAAGGAATTGATAATGCCAGTCAGCAGCGTTCACACTGTGATTAACAAATGGAAAATCAGGGGCTCTGTAAAAACAAAACCATGGTCAGGTAGACCAACAAAAATGTCGTCCACAACTGCCAGGAAAATTGTTCGGCATGCAAAGAAAAACCCACAAATAACATCAGCTGAAACACTGGACTCTCTGAAAACTAGCGATGTGGCTGTTTCAAGATGCACAATAAGGAGGCACTTGAAGAGAAATGGGCTGCATGGTCGAGCCGCCAGAAGAAAGCCATTACTGCACAAACGCCACAAAGTATCTACAATATATAAAACAGCACAGAGACAAGCCTCAAAACTACTGGAACAAGGTCATTTGGAGTGATGAGGCCAAAATTGAACTTTTTGACCACAATCATAAACGTTACATTTGGAGAGAGGTCAACAAGGCCTATGATGAAAGGAACACCATTCCTACTGTAAAGCATGGAGGTGGATTACTGATTTTTGGGGATGTGTGAGCTACAAAGGTACAGGAAACTTGGTCAAAGTTGAAGGAAAGATGAATGCAGCACATTATCAGCAAAAACTGGAGGCAAATTTGCAATCATCAGCCCGGAAACTGCACATGGGACATACTTGGACGATCCAACATGACAACGATCCAAAACACAAGGCCAAGTCAACCTGTCATTGGCTACAACAGAACAAAGTGAAGGTTCTGGAGTGGCCATCTCAGTCTCCTGACCTCAATATCACTGAGCCACTCTGGGGAGACTCCAAGCGCGCAGTTCATGCTAGACAGCCCAGGAATTTACAGGAACTGGAGGCTTTTTGCCAAGAAGAGTGGGCAGCTTTACCATCTGAGAAAATAAAGAACCTCATCCACAACTACCACAAAAGACTTCAAGCTGTCATTGATGTTAGAGGGGCAATACACGGTATTAAGAAATGGGGTATGTGAACATTTGATCAGGGTCATTTGGATGTTTTGGGTTGTCATTATGATTTAGAAAGAGAAAACACAATAGTTTGACAATAAATGGCTTCACCCAACCACTAGCCACGAGGGGAGAAAAAGTTTTGGTGTTATCATTCATATTTTCTGGAAAAAAGGCCAAGAAAGCAAAAATTCTGCCGGAGTATGTAAACTTTTGAGCACAGCTGTAGTCTGCCATGATCTCATAGCTCGTGCCTTTATGAGGGGTATATTCATCACATTCCGGGCACTATCAGCCACTTGTGACAGGTAGATCCATCATTTGCCGTTGAGGAGTTAAGCTGCATCATATTTTATACTCTAGTCACATCCAGAGCTGCGTTCACAATTGCTGCCTTGTGCACAGGGCTCCACTAACATAATCCACGTTCAGCTAAAAATGGTGCTGGCATCGGAGGGCCCCCTGATTCCAAGGGTCCTGTCACTGTTGCACCTTGTGTGAACACGGTCGTTACACCCGTGTGTAGGGGTGAAGAAATGCATGTTTGCTTGTTTGTTTTTTATGAATCTTTGATGACTCCTTTTAATATTTTTTTCACAAATGCTATTTATCATCTATCATCAAGAGCTGGTGCTAAGTGTCCGATTTATTAGGACCCCACTGTGAGAACCCCCACCGATCACTAGGGGAGGTCCCAATCTCCCACTCATTCTGCCACAGATGGGATTGAATGGATCGACCTTGACCTGTGTGACCTCTGCCGCTCCATTCATGTCTATGGGGCTGATGGACGAGTGCACTGTACAGAGTTGCTCCATTCATGTCTATGGGGCTGATGGACGAGTGCACTGTACAGAGTTGCTCCATTCATGTCTATGGGGCTGATGGACGAGTGCACTGTACAGAGTTGCTCCATTCATGTCTATGGGGCTGATGGACGAGTGCACTGTACAGAGCTGCTCCATTCATGTCTATAGGGCTGATGGATGAGTGCACTGTACAGAGCTGCTCCATTCATGTCTATGGGGCTGATGGATGAGTGCACTGTACAGAGCTGCTCCATTCATGTCTATAGGGCTGATGGATGAGTGCACTGTACAGAGCTGCTCCATTCATGTCTATGGGGCTGATGGACAAGTGCACTGTGCAGAGCTGCTCCATTCATGTCAATAGGGCTGATGGATGAGTGCACTGTACAGAGCTGCTCCATTCATGTCTATAGGGCTGATGGATGAGTGCACTGTACAGAGCTGCTCCATTCATGTCTATGGGGCTGATGGACAAGTGCACTGTGCAGAGCTGCTCCATTCATGTCTATAGGGCTGATGGATGAGTGCACTGTGCAGCGCTGCTCCATTCTTGTCTATAGGGCTGATGGATGAGTGCACTGTGCAGAGCTGCTCCATTCATGTCTATAGGGCTGATGGATGAGTGCACTGTGCAGAGCTGCTCCATTCATGTCTATGGGGCTGATGGATGACTGCACTGTGCAGAGCTGCTCCATTCATGTCTATGGGGCTGATGGACGAGTGCACTGTACAGAGCTGCTCCATTCATGTCTATGGGGCTGATAGACGACTGCACTGTGCAGAGCTGCTCCATTCATGTCTATGGGGCTGATAGATGACTGCACTGTGCAGAGCTGCTCCATTCATGTCTATGGGGCTGATGGACGAGTGCACTGTACAGAGCTGCTCCATTCATGTCTATGGGGCTGATAGACGACTGCACTGTGCAGAGCTGCTCCATTCATGTCTATGGGGCTGATGGACAACTGCACTGTGCAGAGCTGCTCCATTCATGTCTATGGGGCTGATGGACGAGTGCACTGTACAGAGCTGCTCCATTCATGTCTATGGGGCTGATGGACGAGTGCACTGTGCAGAGCTGCTCCATTCATGTCTATGGGGCTGATGGACGAGTGCACTGTACAGAGCTGCTCCATTCATGTCTATGGGGCTGATGGACGAGTGCACTGTACAGAGCTGCTCCATTCATGTCTATGGGGCTGATGGACGAGTGCACTGTACAGAGCTGCTCCATTCATGTCTATGGGGCTGATGGACGAGTGCACTGTACAGAGCTGCTCCATTCATGTCTATGGGGCTGATAGACGACTGCACTGTGCAGAGCTGCTCCATTCATGTCTATGGGGCTGATAGATGACTGCACTGTGCAGAGCTGCTCCATTCATGTCTATGGGGCTGATGGACGAGTGCACTGTACAGAGCTGCTCCATTCATGTCTATGGGGCTGATAGACGACTGCACTGTGCAGAGGTGCTCCATTCATGTCTATGGGGCTGATGGATGAGTGCACTGTGCAGAGCTGCTCCATTCATGTCTATGGGGCTGATGGACGAGTGCACTGTGCAGAGCTGCTCCATTCATGTCTATGGGGCTGATGGACAACTGCACTGTGCAGAGCTGTTTTATTGGAGCAAAATATAAAAAGTAAATTTCTGCAGTTACCGGATGATTGAAATGGCCTCAAGGGCTAAATAAATCTGTATATCTGGATTCAATGTCAGAGGGATGTCTTATTGTGTAATCGATCTATCTATCTATCTATCTATCTATCAATCTATTATCTATATCTATCTATTATCTATATATCTATTTATCTATTTATTATCTATCTATTATTTATCTATATATCTATTTATCTCACTTTATCTGTCTGTTCTATATTTAATCTTTTATTTTGAGCCTTCTCGGTTTTACACTTCGGGGCGCTTGCAGTTACAGGTCTTGTTCTCAGTTCCCCCCTTCTTCTTTCCTCCCTGACTCCCCACCCATACCGTGCACCGCTGTGTCCCTCTGAGCTTCCTTCTTGCGGTTGGAAAATTCTCTGCTCTGTTTTGAAATAATTTGTCACTAAAGTTTCCATCATGTGACTTCTGACAACTCAACCACACAATCCTCTTGTGCAAAATGCAAACTGCGCTGTGGGGAACTATGGCAGGTGCCTCATAATATAATGGTGTCTGATAAGCAAATGCATTGTGGATGTGATGGCTCCGAGCCAGATACCTGCAATGTCCCGAAATATCTCACCTTACACTAAATCCAAAACAAATATGTCAGAATTTTACTACATCCCCCGATCAGTTTACACTGCAAATCAACATTTAATGCTGAGCAGCTTTGCAAATATTTTGCTGATCCCATACTGATCCTGAGTTACATCCTGTATTATACTCCAGAGCTGTGCTCACTATTCTGCTGGTGCAGTCACTGTGTACATACATTACATTACTGATCCTGAGTTACCTCCTGTATTATACTCCAGAGCTGCACTCACTATTCTGCTGGTGCAGTCACTGTGTACATACATTACTGATCCTGAGTTACATCCTGTATTATACCCCAGAGCTGCACTCACTATTCTGCTGGTGCAGTCACTGTGTACATACATTACATTACTGATCCTGAGTTACATCCTGTATTATACTCCAGAGCTGCACTCACTATTCTGCTGGTGCAGTCACTGTGTACATAAATTACATTACTGATCCTGAGTTACATCCTGTATTATACCCCAGAGCTGCACTCACTATTCTGCTGGTGCAGTCACTGTATACATACATTACATTACTGATCCTGAGTTACATCCTGTATTATACCCCAGAGCTGCACTCACTATTCTGCTGGTGCAGTCACTGTGTACATACATTACATTACTGATCCTGAGTTACATCCTGTATTATACCCCAGAGCTGCACTCACTATTCTGCTGGTCCAGTCACTGTGTACATACATTACATTACTGATCCTGAGTTACATCCTGTATTATACTCCAGAGCTGTGCTCACTATTCTGCTGGTGCAGTCACTGTGTACATACATCACATTACTGATCCTGAGTTACATCCTGTATTATACTCCAGAGCTGTGCTCACTATTCTGCTGGTGCAGTCACTGTGTACATACATTACTGGTCCTGAGTTACATCCTGTATTATACTCCAGAGCTGCACTCACTATTCTGCTGGTGCAGTCACTGTGTACATACATTACTGGTCCTGAGTTACATCCTGTATTATACTCCAGAGCTGCACTCACTATTCTGCTGGTACAGTCACTGTGTACATACATTACTGGTCCTGAGTTACACTCTGTATTATACTCCAGAGCTGCACTCACTATTCTGCTGGTGCAGTCACTGTGTACATACATTACTGATCCTGTGTGATGCTGTGCACTGCGGGAGATGTGTTTGCTCTGCAGTACTGATGTACAGAGTTTCTCTGCTCCCAGGATGCAGAATGATATATTGTAGAATCTCATCTAGGTTATTGGGTCTCCGGTTGCAGTTGTTTGCTGTAATCCACTGCCTGCACCTTCCGGTCCTGATAACAGCTTATAAATGAGGCCAAGTGACCACAATTGTTTATACAGGTTGCAATATGTGGAAAAAATGTGTCAGAAAATCTGTGCTGATTAATTAGGAAACCACATAAAATATTTATTATGAGAACAATCTATCATCTATCTATCTATTAGGCTGGAGTCACACTCCGCGTAAGACAATACGGTCCGTATATTACGGCCGTAATACGCTGAAAAGTCCCCAAAAAAGTGGTCCGTAGCTCCTCCGTAGGCAGGGTGTGTCAGCGTATTTTGCGCATGGCATCCTCCGTATGTAATCCGTATGGCAGCCGTACTGCGTGTTTTTATCGCAGGCTTGCCAAACCAACATACGGCTATACAAGGGATCCATGTTTAAAAAAACAAACAAACAAACATATATATATAGACAGTATATATATGTCAGCAGACACATATATGTATATATATTATTACTTAATACAGCGCTAGATAGCTTTAAAGCCGGTAATTCAATTACCGGCTTTTGCTATCTCCTTCTTAAACCCGACATGATATGAGATGGTTTACTGTATGTAAACCAGGTCTCATATCACTTTTTTTTTTGCATATTCCACACTACTAATGTCAGTAGTGTGTATATGCAAAATTTGGCCGTTCTAGCTATTAAATTAAAGGGTTAAATGGCGGAAAAAATTGGCGTGGGCTCCCGCACAATTTTCTCCGCCAGAGTAGTAAAGCCAGTGACTGAGGGCAGATATTAATAGCCTGGAGAGGGTCCATGGTTATTGCCCCCCCCCTGGCTAAAAACACCTGCCCCCAGCCACCCCAGAAAAGGCACATCTGGAAGATGCGCCTATTCTGGCACTTGGCCACTCTCTTCCCATTCCCCTGTAGCGGTGGGATATGGGGTAATGAAGGGTTAATGCCACCTTGCTATTGTAAGGCGACATTAAGCCAAATTAATAATTGAGAGGCGTCAATTATGACACCTATCCATTATTAATCCAATACTAGTAAAGGGTTAAAAAAACACAAACACATTATTAACCCCTTTCTGCCATTAGACGTACTATTGCGTCCATGTGGGGTGGGCTTTACTTCCCAAGGACGCAATAGTACGTCATATGCGATCGGCAGCGCTCACGGGGGGAGCGCCGCCGATCGCGGCCGGGTGTCAGCTGTTTATCGCAGCTGACATCCGGCACTATGTGCCAGGAGCGATCACGGACCGCCCCCGGCACATTAACCCCCGACACACCGCGATCAAAGATGATCGCGATGTGCCGGCGGTGCAGGGAAGCACCGCGCAGGGAGGGGGCTCCCTGCGGGCTTCCCTGAGCCCCCCGCAGCAACGCGGCCACGGATCCGGGTCCTGCAGGGAGGGAGGTGGCTTCACAGAGCCTGCTCAGAGCAGGCACTGTGAAGCAGCCTGCACTCCTATCAGATCAGTGATCTGACAGAGTGCTGTGCAAACTGTCAGATCACTGATCTGTGATGTCCCCCCCTGGGACAAAGTAAAAAAGTAAAAAAAAAATTTCAAATGTGTAAAAAAAAATAAAAAAAAATATTCCAAAATAATGAAAAAAAAATAAAAATATTATTCCCATAAATACATTTCTTTATCTAAATAAAAAAAAAAAAACAATAAAAGTACACATATTTAGTATCGCCGCGTCCGTAACGGCCCGACCTATAAAACTGGCCCACTAGTTAACCCCTTCAGTAAACACCGTAAGAAAAAAAAAAAAAAAACGAGGCAAAAAACAACGCTTTATTATCATACCGCCGAACAAAAAGTGGAATAACACGCGATCAAAAAGACAGATATAACTAACCATGGTACCGCTGAAAACGTCATCTTGTCCCGCAAAAAACGAGCCGCCATACAGCATCATCAGCAAAAAAATAAAAAAGTTATAGTCCTGAGAATAAAGCGATGCAAAAATAATTATTTTTTCTATAAAATAGTTTTTATCGTATAAAAGCGCCAAAACATAAAAAAATGATATAAATGAGGTGTCGCTGTAATCGTACTGACCCGAAGAATAAAACTGCTTCATCAATTTTACCAAACGCGGAACGGTATAAACGCCTCCCCCAATAGAAATTCATGAATAGCTGGTTTTTGGTCATTCTGCCTCACAAAAATCGGAATAAAAAGCGATCAAAAAATGTCACGTGCCCGAAAATGTTACCAATAAAAACATCAACTCGTCCCGCAAAAAACAAGACCTCACATGACTCTGTGGACCAGAATATAGAAAAATTATAGCTCTCAAAATGTGGTAACGCAAAAAATATTTTTTGCAATAAAAAGCGTCTTTCAGTGTGTGACGGCTGCCAATCATAAAAATCCGCTAAAAAACCCCCTATAAAAGTAAATCAAACCCCCCTTCATCACCCCCTTAGTTAGGGAAAAATTAAAAAAATGTATTTTCCATTTTCCCATTAGGGCTAGGGTTAAAGCTAGGGTTAGGGCTAGGGTTAGGGCTAGGGTTAGGGCTAGGGTTAGGGCTAGGGTTAGGGTTAGGGCTAGGGTTAGGGCTAGGGTTAGGGCTAGGGCTACAGTTTGGGTTGGGGCTAAAGTTACAGTTAGGGTTTAGATTACATTTACGGTTGGGAATAGGGTTGGGATTAGGGTTAGGAGTGTGTCAGGGTTAGAGGTGTGGTTAGGGTTACTGTTGGGATTAGGGTTAGGGATGTGTTTGGATTAGGGTTTCAGTTATAATTGGGGGGTTTCCACTGTTTAGGCACATCAGGGGCTCTCCAAACGCGACATGGCGTCCGATCTCAATTCCAGCCAATTCTGCGTTGAAAAAGTAAAACAGTGCTTCTTCCCTTCCGAGCTCTCCCGTGTGCCCAAACAGGGGTTTACCCCAACATATGGGGTATCAGCGTACTCAGGACAAATAGGACAACAACTTTTGGGGTCCAATTTCTCCTGCTACCCTTGGGAAAATACAAAACTCGGGGCTAAAACATATTTTTTGTGGAAAAAAAAAAGATTTTTTATTTTCACGGCTCTGCGTTATAAACTGTAGTGAAACACTTGGGGGTTCAAAGTTCTCACAACACATCTAGATTAGTTCCCTGGGGGGTCTAGTTTCCAATATGGGGTCACTTGTGGGGGGTTTCTACTGTTTAGGTACATTAGGGGTTCTGCAAACGCAATGTGACGTCTGCAGACCATTCCATCTAAGTCTGCATTCCAAATGGCGCTCCTTCCCTTCCGAGCTCTGCCATGCGCTCAAACGTTGGTTTCCCCCAACATACGGGGTATCAGCGTACTCAGGACAAATTGGACAACAACTTTTGGGGTCGAATTTCTCCTCTTACCCTCGGGAAAATACAAAACTGGGGGCTAAAAAATAATTTTGGGGGGAAAGATTTTTTTTTTTAATTTTCACGGCTCTGCGTTACAAACTGTAGTGAAACACTTGGGGGTTCAAAGCTATCACAACACATCTAGATGAGTTCCTTAGGGGGTCTAGTTTCCAAAATGGTGTCACTTGTGGGAGGTTTCTACTGTTTAGGTACATTAGGGGCTCTGCAAATGCAATGTGACACCTGCAGACCATTCCATCTAAGTCCTCATTCCAAATGGAGCTCCTTCCCTTCCGAGCCCTCCCATGCGCCCAAACAGTGGTTCCCCCCCACATATGGGGTATCAGCGCACTCAGGACAAATTGGACAACAAATTGTGGGGTCGAATTTCTCCTTTTACCCTCGGGAAAATACAAAACTTGGGGCTAAAAAATAATTTTTGTGGGAAAAAATTTTTGTTTTATTTTTACGGCTCTCCATTATAAACTTCTGTGAAGCCCTTGGTGGGTCAAAGCGCTCAGCACACATCTAGATAAGTTCCTAAGGGGGTCTACTTTCCAAAATGGTGTCACTTGTGGGGGGTTTCTACTGTTTAGGTACATTAGGGGCTCTGCAAACGCAATGTGACACCTGCAGACCATTCCATCTAAGTCTGCATTCAAATGGCACTCCTTCCCTTCTGAGCCCTCCCATGTGCCCAAACAGTGGTTCCCCCCACATATGGTGTATCATCGCACTCAGGACAAATTGGGCAACAAATTTTGGGGTCCAATTTCTCCTGTTACCCTCAGGAAAATACAAAACTGGGGGCTAAAAAAATAATTTTTGTGGGAAAAAAATTTTGTTTTATTTTTACGGCTCTGCATTATAAACTTCTGTGAAGCACTTGGTGGGTCAAAGTGCTCACCACACCTCTAGATAAGTTCCTTAGGGGGTCTACTTTCCAAAATGGTGTCATTTGTGGGGGGTTTCAATGTTTAGGCACATCAGTGGCTCTTCAAACGCAACATGGCGTCCCATCTCAATTCCTGTCAATTTTGCTTTGAAAAGTCAAACGGCGCTCCTTCCCTTCCGAGCTCTCCCATCCACCCAAACAGTGGTTTACCCCCACATATGGGGTATCCGCGTACTCAGGACAAATTGTACAACAACTTTTGGGGTCCAATTTCTTCTCTTACCCTTGGGAAAATAAAAAATTGGGGGCAAAAAGATAATTTTTGTGAAAAAATATGATTTTTTATTTTTACGGTTCTACATTATAAACTTCTGTGAAGCACTTGGTGGGTCAAAGTGCTCACCACACCTCTAGATAAGTTCCTTAGGGGGTCTACTTTCCAAAATGGTGTCACTTGTGGGGGGTTTCAATGTTTAGGCACATCAGTGGCTCTTCAAACGCAACATGACGTCCCATCTCAATTCCTGTCAATTTTGCATTGAAAAGTCAAATGGCACTCCTTCGCTTCCGAGCTCTGCCATGCGCCCAAACAGTGGTTTACCCCCACATGTGGGGTATTGGCATACTCAGGACAAATTGTACAACAATGTTTGGGGTCCATTTTCTCCTGTTACCCTTGGTAAAATAAAACAAATTGGAGCTGAATTAAATTTTTTGTGAAAAAAAGTTAAATGTTCATTTTTATTTAAACATTCAAAAAATTCCTGTGAAGCACAAGAAGGGTTAATAAACTTCTTGAATATGGTTTTGAGCACCTTGAGGGGTGTAGTTTTTAGAATGGTGTCACACTTGGGTATTTTCTATCATATAGACCCCTCAAAATGACTTCAAATGAGATGTGGTCCCTAAAATAAAATGGTGTTGTAGAAATGAGAAATTGCTGGTCAACTTTTAACCCTTATAACTCCCTAACAAAAAAAAATTTTGGTTCCAAAATTGTGCTGATGTAAAGTAGACATGTGGGAAATGTTACTTATTAAGTATTTTGTGTGACATATCTCTGTGATTTAATTGCATAAAAATTCAAAGTTGGAAAATTGCGAAATTTTCATAATTTTCGCCAAATTTCCGTTTTTTTCACAAATAAACGCAGGTACTATCAAATAATTTTTACCATTGTCATGAAGTACAATATGTCACGAGAAAACAATGTCAGAATCACCAGGATCCATTGAAGCGTTCCAGAGTTATAACCTCATAAAGGGACAGTGGTCAGAATTGTAAAAATTGGCCCGGTCATTAACGTGCAAACCACCCTTGGGGGTAAAGGGGTTAAAAATTATTTTAATGAAATAAAAACAAAGGTTGTTGTAATATTTTATTCTACGCTCAATCCACTCACTGAGCAGGGGCATAGAGAATAATTGTGCCGTATTTTATGCGAGTTTTACGGACGTAGTTTCTGCGCTCTTACGTCCGTAAAACTCGCAAGTGTGACGGCGGCCTTAGTGTTATACCCCATTCACCTCCAGAGCTCAACTCAAACTTCAGCTACTTGCCCTTGAACACAGAGGTTTAGATCTACCTCTGAGCTCTCTCTGTTCAGTGGTTACATTCGAATCATTTGTAATATACTAAAATCATCTTTTTATGACATTGTTCTTACATCTCTGACGTTTTGTTACTTTCTTCTGCTCGTATAGAGGCGTGAAAACTGTTATTACGACTTTACTTTCACTCATGTGAGGTTCTCTATTATATTTAGCGGCTTATTTGTGTTTTAACAGACGTATTGTTATCTGCTGTGGGTATTTTTACTCTACTTTGCATTCTTCTCACCAGTTGTTACTTATCTGTATTAGTTTTCCATTCATATTGATTTATGCATCTGTAGAGCGCCACCTTGTGGAAAACAGGAGTGAAAATGTATTGATTTTATGAATGTTCTGAAATTCCACAGCTGGTACCACGGGTATCTCTCTGGGCCAGATGCAGAGAAGTTACTACAGCAAAAGGGGGAACCATGGACGTTCCTGGTCAGAGAAAGTCGTAGTAAACCGGGAGACTTTGTCATCTCTGTTCTGACAGCAGATGTAAAAGATGGGAAACCCCGGGTGACGCACATTAAGATCATATGTGAGGTAAAATGTTTATGTACAAGAATATAACTACTATAATACTGCTCCTATGTACAAGAATATAACTACTATAATACTGCCCCCTATGTACAAGAATATAACTACTATAATACTGCTCCTATGTACAAGAATATAACTACTATAATACTGCTCGTATGTACAAGAATATAACTACTATAATACTGCCCCTATGTACAAGAATATAACTACTATAATACTGCTCCTATGTACAAGAATATAACTACTATAATACTGCTCGTATGTACAAGAATATAACTACTATAATACTGCCCCTATGTACAAGAATATAACTACTATAATACTGCTCCTATGTACAAGAATATAACTACTATAATACTGCTCCTATGTACAAGAATATAACTACTATAATACTGCTCGTATGTACAAGAATATAACTACTATAATACTGCCCCTATGTACAAGAATATATCTACTATAATACTGCCCCTATGTACAAGAATATAACTACTATAATACTGCTCCTATGTACAAGAATATAACTACTATAATACTGCTCGTATGTACAAGAATATAACTACTATAATACTGCCCCTATGTACAAAGAATATAACTACTATAACACTGCCCGTATGTGCAAGAATATAACTACTATAATACTGCTCCTATGTACAAGAATATAACTACTATAATACTGCCCCCTATGTACAAGAATATAACTACTATAATACTGCCCCCTATGTACAAAGAATATAGCTACTATAACACTGCCCGTATGTACAAGAATATAACTACTATAATACTGCTCCTATGTACAAGAATATAACTACTATAATACTGCCCCCTATGTACAAAGAATATAACTACTATAACACTGCCCGTATGTACAAGAATATAATTACTATAATACTGCTCCTATGTACAAGAATATAACTACTATAATACTGCCCGTATGTACAAGAATATAACTACTATAATACTGCTCCTATGTACAACAATATAACTACTATAATACTGCTCCTATGTACAAGAATATAACGACTATTATACTGCCCCCTATGTACAACAATATAACTACTATAATACTGCCCCCTATGTACAAGAATATAACTACTATAATACTGCTCCTATGTACAAGAATATAACTACTATAATACTGCTCCTATGTACAAGAATATAACTACTATAATACTGCCCCTATGTACAAGAATATAATTACTATAATACTGCTCCTATGTACAAGAATATAACTACTATAATACTGCCCCCTATGTACAAGAATATAACTACTATAATACTGCCCCTATGTACAGGAATATAACTACTATAATACTGCCCCTATGTACAAGAATATAACTACTATAATACTGCCCCTATGTACAGGAATATAACTACTATAATACTGCCCCTATGTACAACAATATAACTACTGTAATACTGCCCCTATGTACAACAATATAACTACTGTAATACTGCTCCTATGTACAACAATATAACTACTATAATACTGCCCCCTATGTACAAGAATATAACTACTATAATACTGCCCCCTATGTGTTATTGTGGATGTTATTCTTTGTCTCTGTAGGGGGAGAATTATACTTTGGGGGATATAAGGTTTGATTCTCTCACGGATTTAATTGAAGCTTATAAGAAGCGTCATATAGAAGAAGTTTCTGGAGCCTACGTTTACTTGCAAAAGGTGAGAACAGAACTTGATGATGTGGTGAGTGGAGATCTGCGGTATTATATTTCCTCCTCTATACTATGGAATACATTGGGTATTATACTTCTTGTGTCAGGACATTCTCAGTGTTATATATGGGGGGCTGTGTGATAAAGTTGGGCCTTGGCTCCTCGTTTCCTCTCTCCTCGGGGTTCTAATTTCTCTTCCTGCCTCCGTCCATTTCTCCCACAGCCGTACCACTCCACCAGAGTTAACGCAGCTGACATTGAGAGTCGCATGAAGGAACTAGACAAAAAGTCTGAAAAAGAGGAAACATCGAAGGCTGGATTCTGGGAAGAGTTTGATGTAAGACCTCTGTGGTTCACCACCCAATTATGTAATAAGACATTGCTCTGGGGGGTTTATATATTTTAGGAGGATATCTCAGTTTAGGATTGTTAGGTTGAAACCTCCTACTCTAGGCTCAGGCTAAGCCCCCAAATAAAGGGGTTCTGCAGACCCCGGCTCAAAGAGTAGCTACCAATAGATTAGACTATTCAGCCCCAATTACTATAGTCAGTCCTCCTCACCCCCAAGTCAGATCTTCCTCCCCCCGAGTCGGATCCTCCTTCCCCTTGATTCGGTTCCTCCTCCCCCCCCCTGTAGCGTGTTCTCCTCACCTGCCGAGCTGGGTCCTCCGCAATCCTTGATTTGGGTCCTCCTGACCCCACGAGTCGGGTCTTCCTCACCCCTCGAGTCGGGTCTTCTTCACCCCTCGAGTCGGGTCTCCCTCACCCCTCGAGTCGGGTCTCCCTCACCCCTCGAGTCGGGTCTCCCTCACCCCTCGAGTCGGGTCTCCCTCACCCCTCGAGTCGGGTCTCCCTCACCCCTCGAGTCGGGTCTCCCTCACCCCTCGAGTCGGGTCTCCCTCACCCCTCGAGTCGGGTCTCCCTCACCCCTCGAGTCGGGTCTCCCTCACCCCTCGAGTCGGGTCTCCCTCACCCCTCGAGTCGGGTCTTCCTCACCCCTCGATTCGTGTCTTCCTCACCCCTTGAACCGGGTCTTCCTCACCGCTCGAGTCAGGTCCTACTCCCCCCTCGAGTCGGGTCTTCCTCACCCCTCGAGTTGGGTCTTCCTCACCCCTCGAACCAGATCTTCCTCATCCCTCAAGTCGGGTCCTCCTCACTCCTCGAGTTGTCCTCTTCACCCCTCGAGTCATGTTCTTCTCACCTTTCGAGTCGAGTCCTCCTCACCCCTCAAGTCGGATCCTCCTAACACCCCCCAAGTTGGGTCCTCCCCTTTCACCCCCAGAGTCGAGTTCCCCTTGCCCCCGGGCACTTTAGCACTGGGACCTGGTGAGGACCCTTCTCGGGAATGATGGGAGTAAGGAAATATACAGGATTGGTTTCGAGTTCTAATTGGGCTTTTAGTTCTGGGGATCTGGATTAATTTAGATTGTGATCTGGTTAGAAATTAGTCTTGAGGCCCGGTCTGCTGTGTGAGTTTATTTTGGGGTCTGGTCTGGATTAATTTTTGGGTCTGAAAAACTTTGGGGTCTGATTTTACTTTAGGATCTGATATTATCACGTGTCCTACGATGGGGTCTTTATTTGGGAATCTAGACTCTGACATTAATTTATTTTGGGGTCTCAATTTATTTTTGAGCCTGGATATTTTTGGGTGACTTGGGGATCTGGATTTATATTGGGTTCTGGTCTTGGGTAGAATTTTTTTTTTTAGAGGTCTGTTTTCAATTTAATTTTTCTTTTGGTCTGGGGGGATGGGGTCTGAAATATTTTGGGGTCTGGTCTGGATGTATTCTGGGTTTTTTGGGGGGGGTCAGTTTCTGATTTTTTTTTTGGGGGGGGGAGGGGTCTTGATTAATTTTGGGATTTGGTCTGGGGTCTCATTTTTCTTTTTTTTTTGAGCCTGGATGTTTTTGGGATTCTCGATTTAATTTGGGGCCTGGTCTTAGGGGTTTGGTCCGAATTATCTACTTTTTTATCCCTCTTTTACGCTGCCTTTTTAGTAGGACAGTCCCACTCTGGTGAATTTTTTCATTTATTCCACAGAAAACGTAATTTTTGACCGCCCTCGATCGCTCGTGTTCATACACTTTCCTTTCTTGCCTTTATCTAACGCAGATGAGCCGATCCTATCGGGTTTTACAGGGTGTTTTAGGTCAGGATGGGGCACAGATTTTCTCTGGTCCCTTGGGCAAGGAGCTGAGGAGTCAAGAGACAGGGAAGGAAACGTCACTCAGAAATGGCTGACGACTACGGAGGGGAAAATCGAAAGCATCAGATGTCGTTTCCTTCAGACGTTGGCCAAGAAAGTTCTTCTAGTTCTTAGATTTGTCCGTTTGACACCACAGCCATCCGAGCTTCACCACGAGGCGTCATGGTGGTAGATGTCAGTGTTTGGTGCCGATTACTGAAGGCTTCTTCATTTATCTTATGTGTTTCTCCTCATCAGGTTCTTCAGAAACAGGAATCCAATTTATGCTACGAGAGGACGGAGGGTCAGAGGCCGGAAAATAAAAGCAAAAACCGCTACAAAAATATCCTTCCGTGTGAGTTTGCCTGAATCTCATCCATGACCTTCTTTTCACCTCATTTGTGTCCATGTTCGGGTCCTGCGCCCACACATCCTGGTGTATATGAGCATCCGTGGAGGTTTATTTATTCATTTTTTCACCCTTTTTTTCACTCTACATCCTTCTATCCACCATTGAATGTGAATGTTGATGTTGGAGCTCTGCTTTCCGGGAAGTTTTCTGCCCAAGTCTTCCAGGAGAGCCTCCATTTTTCTATTCCGGGAGACTCCGTAACTACGATCTAGTAGTAATTACAATGGCGCCTCCTTCATTTCATTTGCTCAGATGCAAATCTCCCGATGATTGAAAGCAAGAAAGCCGCTGCAAGTGTCAGCCATTCCGAGTGCCACCCGCCCCAAGTGCCAGCCACTCTAAATGCCAGCTGCTCTATATGCCAGCCGCTCCGAGTGCCAGTCATTCCAAGTACCACCCGCCCCGAGTGCCAGCCACTCTAAATGCCAGCTGCTCTATACGCCAGCCGCTCCAAGTGCCAGCTGCTCTAAATGCCAGCCACCTCAAGTGCCAGCCGCTCTAAATGCCAGCCGCCCCAAATGCCAGCCACTCTAAATGCCAGCTGCTCTATATGCCAGCCGCTCCAAGTGCCAGTCATTCCAAGTACCACCCGCCCCGAGTGCCAGCCACTCTAAATGCCAGCTGCTCTATACGCCAGCAGCTCCAAGTGCCAGCCGCTCTAAATGTCAGCCGCCCCAAGTGCCAGCCATTCCGACTGCCAGCCACCCCAAGTGCCAGCCGCTCTAAATGCCAGCCGTTGCGACTGCCAGCCACCCCAAGTGACAGCCGCTCCAACTGCCAGCTGCTCTAAATGCCAGCCGTCCCAAGTACCAGCTGTTCCGACTGACAGCCACCCCAAGTGCCAACCTCTCTAAATGCCAGCCACTCTAAATGCCAGCTGTTGCAAGTGCCAGCTGCCCCAAGTACAAGCTGCTCTAAATGCCAGCCGCCCCAAGTGCCAGCCACTCTAAATGCCAGCTGCTACAAGTGCCAGCTTCCCCAAGTCCCAGCCGCTCCAAGTGCCAGCTGCCCCAAGTACAAGCTGCTCTAAATGCCAGCCGCTCCAAGTGCCAGCCACTCTAAATGCCAGCTGCTCTAAATGCCAGCCGCTCTAAGTGGCAAACATTCTTTGTGCCTGCCTCTCTTTGTGCCTGTCGCTTTTAGGGGCAGCCGCCCTATGTTCCAAACACTCCTCAGAATAGTTAAGTAAATAAGGCAGCACACTGTAGTGCTAAAACATGCAAACTTGAAAACACGAAATTTGAACTGCATTACTGCACTAGAAATATGAAAAATGAGAGCTTTTAGCGCATAAAAATGGCCAATTTTATGTGTACCTGGTAGCCCCTTTACGGCATCTCTCTTATACCAGGTCCTACACTTGCCTTACCTCGCTGAGAATAAACGTCTCCATCTGAATGGGTACATGTGAAACCTCTTCTTAGACTAAAATTCTCTCTCTCTGTGGAGGGGTATTGGACCTGCTGTAATTAAAACACCTGAAGCTAGGAGGCGGGGAGTGCACGATCAGAAGGCTAGAGAATACATTTCAAAAACCTGACCGTCACATCCAAACATAGACTCAGTGTGAACAGGTGCTGAACCTAGAGTCGCCAACTCGTATATAGTTAAGTAAATAAGGCAGCACACTGTAGCGCTAAAACATGCAAACTTGAAAACACAAAATTTGAACTGCATTACTGCACTAGAAATATGAAAAATGAGAGCTTTTAGCGCATAAAAATGGCCAATTTTATGTGTACCTGGTACCCCCTTTACGGCATCTCTCTTATACCAGGTCCTACGCTTGCCTTACCTCGCTGAGAATAAACGTCTCCATTTTTATGCGCTAAACGCTCTCATTTTTCATATTTCTAGTGCAGTAATGCAGTTCAAATTTCGTATTTCAAGTTTGCATGTTTTAGCGCTGCAGTGTGCTGCCTTATTTACTTAACTATATACGAGTTGGCGACTCTAGGTTCAGCACCTGTTCACACTGAGTCTATGTTTGGATGTGCAGGTCAGGTTTTTGAAATGTATTCTCTAGCCTTCTGATCGTGCACTCCGCCTCCTAGCTTCAGGTGTTTTAATTACAGCAGGTCCAATACCCCTCCACAGAGAGAGAGAATTTTAGTCTAAGAAGAGGTTTCACATGTACCCATTCAGATGGAGACGTTTATTCTCAGCGAGGTAAGGCAAGCGTAGGACCTGGTATAAGAGAGATGCCGTAAAGGGGCTACCAGGTACACATAAAATTGGCCATTTTTATGCGCTAAAAGCTCTCATTTTTCATATTTCTAGTGCAGTTCAAATTTCGTGTTTTCAAGTTTGCATGTTTTAGCGCTACAGTGTGCTGCCTTATTTACTTAACTATATACGAGTTGGCGACTCTAGGTTCAGCACCTGTTCACACTGAGTCTATGTTTGGATGTGCAGGTCAGGTTTTTGAAATGTACTCCTCAGAATAGAGCATCTTCTCTGTAGTCCATCAATGGTGGTCGGCTTCCTAGGTTAGGAGCGCTGCGCTTACAAGCTCTTTGCTTTAGTGCTCGCGCACGCTGCTCTGACGCTGGATGTGTCGTTGTAACCTGGCGGCTTGTGCCCCTGTGGCCTCTGATTTTGCCTCTGCTTGCGGCATTGGGGAGCGCACAGTTCAGACCAGCGTTGTGATCCTGCCATTGATCCCACCTCTCAGTCCTTTGGTTTGCACTGAATCCCCTGTAAGAACACGACAGAAGACCGATGCGCTGCTGAAAAAAAAAGACGATGAAACAATCCCTTTAAGTTGGAACCATGAAATAATTTTTCTTTCATTTTACCTTTTTATTTTGTTAAATCAAATTCTGTCCTTTCTTCTAGTTGACCACACGAGAGTCGTTCTACATAGCGGGGACCCCAACGTTCCAGGCTCCGATTACATCAACGCCAATTACGTGACGGTGAGTCCCAGGGATGGAGGAGGATGGGACGATCTCCAGGAGATGCCGAACAGAGGAACGGTTGGGAGAAGGGACATAAAAGCTTTTACATTTCCTTCCAAGTTGATCTTGGATCATTTTGATTGCGGGGTCACAGCCTCTTTCTATTAAAGGGATCCTTGATCATTTCTTCCAAATGTTTCTCCATCTATCCAGAAAAAAATTAAAAAAAAAGTGACAATTTTCAGATTTTAAAAGTTTTTTGGGGGTTATTTTTTTTTCCTTTCTTTCTTAGAACCAACTAATTGGTGAAGATGAACCCTCCAAACGCTTCATTGCTTGTCAGGGGTGTTTAGCATCCACCACGGGAGACTTCTGGCAGATGGTTTGGCAGGAGAATAGCCGGGTCATAGTGATGACCACCAAAGAAATAGAGAAAGGGCGGGTGAGGCTTCTTGTTGTCTCTTACATTCTGTTTTTTTTTTAAATAAAATTTATTTTAAATTTTCAGTCTGTATTTGACATTCTGCCACCACTAGGGGGAGCTCACCGCTCACTGTGTTATTACTGATGTCAGTGTGTGTGCAGGGAGCTCCCCCTAGTGGTGGCAGCAGGACTTTTATAATCTAACTTTCTGCTCTTCTTTTTTGCCTTTATCTTTGTTTCCTTATGTCTCCTCCTTTCTAGACTCGATTAATTCTGATTCCATTTAATTCTAGACTAAATGTGTCCTCTACTGGCCGGAGGCTGGGACCAAGGAGTTTGGAAACTTTTTGGTTGAATTTCAATCAGAGCATGAAGCCATGGAATACAAGATCCGGTCTTTACGAGTGTCCTATGTTAGTATGAAGCGGAGCATCAGGCAAATTCTCTGTGATCCCCATGTAGAATTTTGCAAACTAATATTTTACATTTTCCAACATGAAAAAAAACAAAAAACGGTGTAATGAAATAGTGAAGGAAATCAGGAAACCATCATCAAAGGACGACGATGAAATAAAAGAAAAATATAGAGATTAATCTGAACTTTACTTTTTAGATTAGAAAAGTCCAATGACGAAAGCGGTTTCCAGATTATCAGAACACAGATACTGTAATATTTCAGTAATCCGGCGTCTACATCTCCGATGTCACACAGATTTTCTGTATTAGCCGACTAGGAAATAAAGGATTCCGATCCTCCAATTTAAAGGGATCCTCTCCCGTGTAGGATTTCTGATCTGTGCCGGATTATTGGAATTTTGCTGAACATCAAGTATCAGAATAATAAGAAAAGCTCGGCAGTAATGTCGTCGCCTCCACCACCGTCTGGCTGTAGATTGTGCCCCCCGCCGTGGCAGGGTCTCACACTATGTGCTTGTGTTCTCAGGGTGGCAAGAGCCGGGAAATCTACCACTACCAGTACCTGAGCTGGCCAGACCACGGCGTGCCCGCTGACCCCGGCGGCGTCCTGAGCTTTCTAGGGGAGGTCAATCGCAGGCAAGAAAGCATTCCTAACGCCGGACCCATCATTGTGCACTGCAGGTAATGTCACAAGCATCGCTCATGCTCCAGTCGCAACCAGAGCTGCCTACAAATCACAATGCTGATGCTTAGTTAACCCTCTGACTGCTGGATATGAACTTGGTCTCCTGCCTTCCACTGGTCCCAGTTCTGTACAGACCGCGCAGTGATGAGCATCTGACAGATTGTGTCTGGCAGGCGGCAGAATTCTGAATGCAGCTCTGGATGTGATTGGAGTAGGAAACATAATCTATGTCAGACCAGGAAGTCAAGCCCTCAACAATAGATATAGGTAGACGCCCCCTCTGCCTCATGGTGGCCAGACTGCATCATTCGTGGCCTCGTGGTGGCCAGATGTGCATCATTCGTGGCCTCCTGGTGGCCAGACTGCATCATTCGTGGCCTTGTGGTGGCCAGATGTGCATCATTCGTGGCCTCCTCTGCCTCATGGTGGCCAGACTGCATAATTTGTGGCCTCGTGGTGGCCAGATGTGCATCATTCATGGCCTCCTTTGCCTCTTGGTGGCCAGACTGCATCATTCGTGGCCTCGTGGTGGCCAGATGTGCATCATTCGTGGCCTCCTCTGCCTCTTGGTGGCCAGACTGCATCATTCGTGGCCTCGTGGTGGCCAGATGTGCATCATTCGTGGCCTCCTCTGCCTCTTGGTGATCAGACGTGCATCATTTTTTGCCTCTTCTGCTCTTTTCACAGCGCCGGCATTGGCCGCACCGGGACCATTATCGTTATTGACATGTTGGTTGACACCATCCAGACAAAAGGTAAGAAGGAAAACAAGATTTCTTCCTGCTGGCCTTGTGTTTAAAATAATAATAGATTTAACAACCCCTTTAAAGGAGCACATCGCTCCTCTGCCTCCTGGTCCCCGCTGCGCTCCTGTAGACTGACAGCTGGGACCAGCGGCTTCATCCCATCTCTGGTCCTGAACTGTGCACCCTTTAGTCTCTGCAGATCCCACCAGCTTCAGAGCAAGTGCTTACAAGCTCCACAGCAAAAAAGCTTGTAAGTGCTGCGCTTCTTTTCCAAGAGACCGGCCACTACTGCAGCGGTGGCCAGTAACCTAGGCAATGAATAATAAATGATAGCATTACAAAAAATTATATTCTTTGGAACCGAGAGGATTTTTTATGAGAACTTTTATCCATTTAAGAAGTTGAGACAATGCAGGATCCAATCAGAGCTGCAGTGAAAAGCATAGGGGACAGGCAGCCTGAGCCTCTGATGAGACAGGAGGTGGATTTCAGACAACCGCAGACCCCATCAGACAATAGTTGGGCCCTAAAGCTGAGACTATGGAGTGAATTTGGCTGCAACGCACATCGGGGTTCGGCGCTCACTTAAGGAGTCACATGGCCGCCAGACAGGAGTCCTGGGAACTGTCTCCTACCTGCTGGATCCCCGGCTCTTCTCACCAGTAGGCTTATGGTTGCGGTGCACACACATTGCACAGAGTCGGGGACGCCGGCAGGTAGGGGGCCGCTCATACAGCTCCTGCCCAGCGACCATGGACCGACGCCAGGTCCTGGGGATAATTGATTTGCTCGTCTCATCTGTTACGTTCCCGTCTGTCACTATTTCCATGTCGCCCGCAGGTCTGGACTGTGACATCGATGTACAGAAAACCATCCAGATGGTGCGGTCGCAGCGCTCGGGGATGGTGCAGACGGAGGCGCAGTACCGGTTTACCTACGCCGCCATAGCCCAGTACATCGACTCGGCCAAACACAAACTGCAGGCGCTGGAGGTACGGGCTGTGTGGCTGTTATCTGATAATCCAGCACTATAATGTAGATTCTAGATTATACCGCAGTCTGAGCCGGACTATTGGAACTTCTGGATTGAAGGAAGTGTACTGTAGACAGCGATGTGCCCCCAATAAAAAGAAATTCTCCCCTAACAGAGAACGAAGATGACAGAGTCAGAATATGGAAACCTGGGTCTGCCCTTGTCCAAGATGAAGGTGACACGGAGCTCCTCCAGGTAGGATGTCCTTGCCCTGCAGTGTTAGTGTGGCCCCCGGCATCGGTGTCAGTGTGCCCCAGCGTCGGTGCCCCCCGGTGTCCTCACGGTCGAATTCTGCTGTTTCAGGCCAAAAGATGAAGGAATGGTTTACGAGAATCTGAGCGGCAGGAAAGACAAAAAAGAAAAGGTGAATAAGAAGACGTCATCAGAGCGGGAGAAACCGCGGACCTCCATGAAGAAGAAGTGACCGAGGTGAGAAGACAATGCCACGCGGGACAGGATTAGATACAGCGCAGTATCACCCGGGACAGGCTTAGATACAATACGGTACAGCGCAGTATCACCCGGGACAGGCTTAGATACAGCATCTTAACAGACATATGATCAAAGCCAAAAATTCATTATTTTTAGCTTTAACATTTTTTTTTTTTACAACTTTTCAGCACAAAAATCTGCATATTTAACTACAATCTCGCCTAAATAAAGTCTCTCCGGGGGCCGGGCTGGAGTGCATCTCCGCAAACACTTTGCAGCTTTTTAAAAAGCCGCAATTGATGAATTGGTCGCAAACAAGTGGAAGACAAAAGAAATAATAAAAACATGAACAAACAAAATGGGAACACAAAATAAACATTAATAAGGAGCAAATTAAAAGAATAAGTCGCAAATAAAAAACAGGCGATTAAAATGAAAATACTAGACAAAGGTGTAAATGCAATAATGACCGGGGCTCTAGAGGTTTATTACTGTATCTAATATAAAATACACCAACGATATCAGGACAGAGAGAACACGATAATACAGACTGGAGAGGAGAACAACTGGAGCAAGTGTCCAGCCTGCAATGTCAATGTCTACCACAAGATGGCAGTGTCTAACCACAGGTGCTGAAAACCCACAAGTGTTTGTGCTACTCAAGAAGAAATATAGTAAATGGGGTTAAAGGAAAGTCAAGAAATATTAAGCATTAATCCACTCCACAAATATGGTAAAATTGGGCTCCTAAGAAGGCTGACAATAGCAAAAAAAAGAAAAAAAAGTGGCAGTCACCTTTTAAAGTGGCTCATGAACAAGAGTTCCCGCAATAATACACAGTGAACAGCCGGGACGCGCCATACTGAACGCGCTTTTTGCTTGGTAAGTTTTGTGTCACTTTGCATTACTGCAGGAACATGTGCCTACTTTAATTGGGGGGGTTGCTTTTTTTTTTTTAATATTGGGGCCCCACATTTGTGGAATGGATTAATGATATATATATATATATATATAACTTTCTTTTGCCCCTTTTAATTATCTTGCTTCTCTTTGACGGAACACAAACATTTCTGGGTTTTCAGCACCTGTGGTTAGACACCGCCATCTTGTGGTTGACATTGGCATTGCAGGGTGGACACTTTATCCAGGTGTTCTCCTCTCATCTTGTCTCTGTCTTGATCTCATCAGTGGAGTTTATTTTAGACGTATTAATAGAGATGTGGTTTGCTCTTGCATTTTGCCTTTCATGGTGCTAATTAAGCTGCTGATGTGGGTACATGGTATAGATACAGTCTGGGTTTAGATGCAGTAGACAGAATCCCACATAGAAGGGTTTGATCCACCACGTTCACAGACAGCATCATTCAGAAGATGGTCTGCAGAGCAGCTGTATCCGATCAAGAACGATCAGCTTAGATACACCTCAGCCTGGTGTCACACACTAAAGGCTTAGATACAGCAGCTCAGCAAACCGTTCACCATCTCATCTTTATAGACAGTATCAGAGCCAGGATCAGATGATGGGATCAGACACACGGCCTGTGTGGGTGGCACCAGGGGATCTCAGTGCGGACGGAGCGCCCCCTAATGATGAAGTGCTGCATATACAAGCTTAGTCCTGGAAGTTTCCATGATGAGCGTTTCATGATTTTTTTTCACTGTGCAAAAAAAAAAAAACAGTCTCACAGTTCCGGCAGAGTGCATTGGATTCCCCCAAATCTCATCTTATGCTTTTCTTTTGATAAACCATACCTAACCTGCAGTGTGATTTTTGCAATCTGCAGTACGTTAATTTCTATTGAGGTTAAGATGCATTTTTTTTTCCGGATTTTCCACGTAATTTTGATTGAGATGAGGAAAGTCCACAGATTAAAAAAAAAAAAAAAAAAATCAATCATGTGTGGGTTACATTGATAATTATCAATAAAGTTTATAAAAGCCAAGTGACAGGACACTTCCAACAACCAAACAGAAAAAAACTGGTGCTGAAAATTCGGGCCCGTGCCGTACGTACTCCCCGATCTGATACATCCACCTCTGAATATTAATCTCATGTTTTCTTCCCGACAGGTTTCTGCGGACGGATCCCTTCAGAATTTTTTTTACCTGATCCCAGGCTTCCCAACACACAACCTGCACAGTTTTGCTAGAAAATAAGTAAAATTTCTGATTATTTAATAAAGTGTTCTGCATGCAGTAAATACCGGCTCGTATAATAAAGGGGCTCTGTAGTTCTGCAGGAATGATGGCCTGTCCTGTGTTTAGCAGATTACTGATATTCCTTCACCGGCAGCTTTGCCTGCAATTACGGCTTGGTCCCATTAAAATGAATAGGAGCAAGCTGCAGTGCCCGGCGCAACCAGCAAATATACTGCACTGTCCCTGGTAAGACTGACGTACAGCAACAACCGAGCATGCTCAGCCATGCCGCCGGCCGAGCTGTCAATCAGGAGCGCATTGTCCAGGACAAACTTGAGCCAGCCCCTTTTTAAAAAGTGACTTGGTGCACCGTGGCGCGGCCATACATTTAAGTACACCTTCTCACCGACTTGTTTTCCATCCATCTCCTCTGAGCTGTCAAAGAGGAGACGGAGGTAGAAGGAAAACAAGCGGGTGGGTAGATGCACTTAACTTATTGGCTCCACCATGAAGCACCAAGCGGCGGCTCTGGGATGGATCAGTCAGCCATTCTGTGCCAACAGGGGACCTTTAATGCGTCCTCCATCATTGTGATCAAGTGAATAGTTGTTTTTTTTTTTTTTTTTTAACAAGAAATAAACACTAGGATTGTGGGAGCCAAACACCGTGGGGAAACTGTCCTCAGTGTCCCATTAATATATAGAAATCTGATTAATAAGGCTGTAAGAGAAGGAGGACTCTGTCAGAGCACAGCTGCATCAGGGTGGTCGGAGGCAGAGGGGGCGCCGATATCGCAGAGGTGGTCGAGCAGAAGTCGTGTTAGTCCCCCCACTTTAGGCTGCAGTATTAATCAGATCTTCATTAATGTGTACAAACATAAGGTCACAAATTCGCTGCAGTCACAGGACAAGAAAAAAAATAAAACCACAGACAGGTTGATTTTATCTGAAGTTTTTTTTTTATATATAAAGTTCACACATGATCACATCCTCCGAGCCGGGGACACAGTCCACTGCTAAGTGCTCTCCTGCCCGGGTCAAAGTCACTGCGGCATGTGTCCAGCTCCAGCGCAGGCAGAGATCGTTCTGGGGATAAGAGGGGGAGGGGAGAGGGGGGGTCTAAAGAAGAATTACGGGGGCAGATTTGGTCGATGGCATTCATCATTTCTTGCCTTTCTGTATAAGGCTGTCGCTGCAGAGAGAGACAAATAAAATGAGAGCCGGAAACATCAGAGGGACAAATATCTAAAAACACATGCAGATATAACATATCCAATAAAGGAGGGACCTACCTTCCTCTGCAGGATCCACATCATCCCAGGGAAAAAGAGAGAAGGAAAAAAATAAAATAATCAGTAAAATAAATCACAAACATTATGTATGAAGTCTGAGCGCGGGTCCAGGGGTGCACATACATATATATGGATGAGAATTTACTAAACCTTGTATCTCGTAGCCGCTGGAGAGAGACATGCCAGATGTATGAAGAGGCGCACGGCTACTAAAGTTCTAAGACGGTGCCGATGTCGCCTATAATTTAACAGTCTGGGGTAAAGCTTAATAAAACTTTTGGGAATTTTGGTGGTCCTGCTCCCCTCCTCGTACCAGGCTTCCTTATTTCCCAATTTAAAAAAAAAAAAAAAAAAAAGCGCAGTGGGGATGAGTGACTTCTCCCGTGTTTGATAACATTTTTTCCTTTGCACCAAACTCTGCAAAAAAGGGGTTGATAAATTTTGCTCAAAATTACAGCCGCTTTTATTTTTCTTACTTTTTTGGGGCAAAGTATCAGTTTTTTTTTTTTTTGTTTTTTTAAAACGAGGGGCAAAGAGAACGATGAATGAATTGGGAGTAAACGGCGGAAAAATAGTGATATTTGTCCACCAGAAAACTACTGAAAAGAGCGGTATAACTCTCCCCTACAGTGAGAAGCATTAAGGCCATGTTCACATGTGCAGGATTTGTAAGCCCAGACCAGGAGTGGGTGATAAATCCAGAAGTGCTGACGTGCTTCTATTATACTTTTCCTCAGATTCTTCCACGCCTCATTTTAGCTTACAATTACGGATGTAAAATACTGAACGTGGCCATAGAAAAACCATCAGACACTGTCACAAAGCATCTGGCGGCCAGGTTTTGCATATTTAGCTCATCTGGCTCCAGTTCCGACCACCAATTTTGTGACATTCCTCCTATAAGTCGAGCACTTTTTGGGGTGTTTATTCCTTCTCGTGTCCCCCTACCTGGTGAAGGCGTCATCTTGGAGGTTGAGGACGAGGTTGTCGGCGTTCAGATATACACGGTTCTGCGATGCGGCGATCTGAAATTCACAGAAGGACAGGAGTTACCCCTGGAAGAAAGTGTTCTCCCCCCTCCATCACATCCCACCCTAGTGGAGACCCAGTCATCCTCACATTACACGACCACTCACCGTCTTCGCTATGCTCTGAGCCGCCCTGATCCTCCTTAGTTTCAAGTAGCCGGGATTTTTACTGAGAGCATCACCAATGTAAATGGCAGTCAAGGAAAAGATAAAGAATGACATGGCAGCCGCTCTTATCCCACCCTCCATAGCAGAGGTCACCTACTCCCACCACTACTGGCAATGTCTCGGGGGGCTCTCATGTCTGGCTAGGAAGGATATCATCTTGGCAGCGGTGGCTTCTCCCTCCGCCTGGACAATCTTCTGTTTCTGGTCCTGCTTCGCCTTCTCCACTAAGAACTGAGCTCGCTGCGCCTCCTGCTGAGCTGTGGATGGGAGATAAAATGGTCAATGTGTGTAGGTTGAGCACAACCATCAGGGAGGACACGCGTGTCATAAAGGCGTATTTCCCACCATAACATGCGATATCACAGTCAGGTTGTCAGGAGAAGAACTACTCAATATCCTCTGCTATAATGTCAACCGAGAGATTTCTGAGTGCCTGCAGTCACCACCAGGGGGAGCTCACCACACAGGTCTATGACCACTGTAGACATTCATGTGACGGGAGCTCCCCCTAGTGGTGACAAAATAGTCATATAACCCTCACGCCAGGGGAAGTTGGGGGAAATGTCGCTTCCCTACATCCCCCTAAACTGATCGGTGCAGACATCACTTACCCACTTGCTTGGACTCCACCGCCGCCGTGTATTCTCTGCTGAAACTCAGTTCGGTGATGGCCACGTCATCTAGGATCAAACTGAAATCCTTCGCTCGTTCTGTCAGCTCCCGACGGATCAAAAGAGAGACCTGGAGAGAAAAAAAAATAAAAGGTAAGGGCCAAGTGCGACACACAATGGGGGCCTCCTGGTCACTCACTCCCCATAAAAACACCAAGCAATGGGTGCACCCGTAACCCCCTCACAAACCGGTCCTGATCCCACTGGATGCACCTGACATAGGACGTACCATGGCGGGGCTGTGCCAAGTGCTTATACCTGAGAACAATTATTTGCTTGATTCCTAGAATCCCACATGTGTAATCCAGGGGCTGCTCACTTCTGCAACCAGAGACGCAGCAAACTTTGCGTCGTTCTCACCTGCCTGCTCTGCTGGTTAGAATCAGGTGCATGGAGACCGGGCGAGCGGCCATCGACGTCATGTCGGCAGCATCTCCCCATGCAGAAGGGAGAGGCGCTGGATAACCCCATCGAGATCATGACATAGCCCACCTGGCGCAACCACAAATCCCTTCCCCTACATGTTGACACACTCCATCCCTTGCCACCTACACAAGTTAGCTGACAATCTTTCTCTTGCCTCCTCGGTGACACCTGTGAAATAGCCTAATGCTGGCCATAAACAGTGGCTTGCAAAAGTATTCATCCCCTTGGCATTTTCAGGTTTGGTTACCACACAGCCTGGAACTTTATGTTTTTTTCCCCAGCTCCCTCACGTTAGAGGATTCCACTGATGAACAGTGATCTTCACGTCTGACCACAGATTCTCCATTAGGTTAAGGTCTGGGCTGTGACTCGGCCGCTCCAGAACATTTACACGTTTTCCCTTGCACCACTCGAGTGTTGCCTTACCAGTAGGCTTTGGGTCATCGTCTTGTTGGAAGGTGAACCTCAGTCCCAGTCTCAAATCACTGACAGAAACAGGTTTTGCTCAAGAATATCCCTGTATTTTGCACCATCCATCTTCCCCTAGACTCAAACCACTTTGCCTGTCCCTGCTCTCAAAAATCATCCCCGCAGCATGATGCTACCCCACCACCATGTTTCACTGTGGGGATGGTGTTCTTGGGGTGATGAGCTATGTTGGTTTAGCGCCAGGCATGGTGTTTACCTTGTTGGCCAGAAAGTTCCATTTTGATCTCATCTGACCACAAACACCTTCCTCCTTATATTTGGGGACACTCCCACATCTTTTGGAAAACTCAAAACGAGCCCTACAATTTGTGTGTGCAAGTAAAAGCTTTTTTTCGTTTGGCCCTTCCTCCATAAAGACCACCTCTATGAAGTGTACGGCTTATTTTGTTTGCATGGACAGATACTCCAGTCTCTGCTTGGGAACTCTGCAGCTCCTTCAGGGTTACTTTTGGTCTTTGTGCTGCCTCTCTGATTAATGCCCTCCTTAATGCCCAGGCTAAGAACTTGGGTGGACTGTCCTATCTTGGCAGGTTTGTTGTGGTACCATGTTCTTCCTATTTGAGGCTGATTAGTATTTGATGGTGGTCCTGGGGGGGGGGGGGGGGGGATCATCAGAGATAAGGTAAAGTGTATATACTGACAGTCATGTGACATGTCAATTGCACACAGGTGGACGTCCTGTCACCAACCATGGGACTTATGAGGGGAATTGCTTGCACCAGAAATTTTTTAGGGACTTCATAGCAAAAGAGGTGAATACTTATGCACGTGCCAATTTTTACTTATTTGATCCCATAAATTTATGCGAATAATTTTATCACTTCACCAACTTAGACTATTTAGTGCTGATGAATCACACACTAATCGGATTGCAAAAATAATTAACGACAGGTTGTAATGTTATAAAATAGGTAAAAAGCCAAGGTGGCGAATACCAGGGGTGCGGAGTCAGTACGCCAAACCACCGACTGCACAGCACCGGTCACTACTGACATGGACAAAGTGCAACACAGATTCATCTCAACTAGTGATGAGCGAGTGTACTCGTTGCCCGAGATTTCCCAAGCATGCTCAGGGGGGCCTGCTTGATTACATGTGGAGATTCCCTAGCAACCAGGCAACCCCCACATATACTTATGCTGGCTAATAGCTGTAAATCATTCAGCTGCGTCAACAAAAACGAAATCTCCGAGCACTAAAAAATACTCGGAGAACCCCCCCGAGCATGCTTGGGAAATCTCGAGCAACAAGTACACTCGCTCATCACTAATCTCAACTAAAAGCAGAGATCCTCAGATGAGGAACAGAACAGATATTTACCATATATACTCGAGTACAAGCTGAGATTTTCAGCCCATTTTTTTAGGCTTAAAGCGCCCCTCTCGGCTTATACTCGAGTCATTGTCCTAAGGGGTCGGCGGGGGAGCGGCAGGAATGGCGGCTGTCACATAATGCTCACCCCCTCCTGACGCGGTCTCTGCACTTCCCTGCTTTTCCGATTGTCTCCATCACCAGTAACTCTTCCTGTGTTCAGCGGTCACGTGGTACCGCTCATTAAAGTAATGAATATAGACGCGACTCCACTCCCATAGGCAGAGCGCATATTCATTACTTTAATGAGCGGTACCATGTGACCGCTAAACACAGGAACAAGCTGCTGGCGTCAGAGACCATCAGAGAAGCAGGGACCGGGCCAGGAGGGTAAGTATAACGGGGGAGGGGGAGGCATGCGATATTCACCTGTCCTCCTCGTTCCACCGCCGGGCTGTGTCTTCCACGTACTCTGGCTGTGACATTCAGGTTAGAGGGTGAGATGACTTAGTTAGTGCCTGAACAATCACTGCAGAGCCCAGGAAGACACAGCGGCGGTGGAACGGGGACAGGTGAATATCGCAAGTGGCAGGGGCCTGAGCCAGCGGCGACACCGGCATCTGACCCCCATAGCACGCCGGTGTCCCCTCCTGCTCAGGCCCCCGTCACTCGGCGATGAAAGGAGAGTATGTCATTTTTTTTCTTCTTTAAATCGCAGCAGCATACGGGGCATATTATTCTATGGAGCATCTTATGGGGCCATCATTAACATTTTATGCAGCATTATATGGGGCATATTTTAATATCAGACTGTGACCCCTCGCGGGCAGTTTCCTCCCTCCTTCTGTACCTGTTAGTGCCTTGTTTCTTGCTCATATTTAATGTATTTGTCTATATTTGAACCCTTTTCACATGTAAAGCGCCATGGAATAAATGGCACTATAAAAATGTATAATAATAATAATAATATGGAGCATCTTATGGGGCCCATCATGAACTGTATGGAGCATTATATGGGGCTCCTGATTTAATATGGATATTCAAAAACATTTAACCCACTGATGTCTCAATTTTACTTTTATTGGTATCTATTTTTATTTTTGAAATTTACCAGTAGCTGTGGCATTTTCCGCCCTAGGCTTATACTCGAGTTATTAAGTTTTCTCAGTTTTTTTGTGGCAAAATTAGGGGGGGGGGGGGTCGGCTTATAGTCGAGTATATACGGTATATGACATTTCAGAAATATCCCAAATTATTATAGAAACATTTGCAGCACATCCTGCATTGTACCAACGCACTTAATTTGTTATATAGTTTAGGAGGCGGAGTCGTGCCATTTTATACAGACACCGACTCCACAGCCCTGGTGAATACTTTTGCAAACCACTGTACATTAAAAAGCTGTTGGCCGGAGGCTCTCATCCCTATAAAGGGCTGTTCAGCTCGGCCGAGAGCTGCGGTCTTCTCTATGAAAGACGCCTCTGGCAGCCACTTAAGTAAAATGATTAGTTAACTTAATCCCAACCACCCAAATTTTCTGTGGAAGGACAGTCCGGAGACCCCTATAGAGAAGAATGGATCTGCTGACCTTGCCATGTTCGGATGGCCATTACTTAATGTACTCAACACTTCCAGCCTCCCCCAAGGATTCCTAACCCCCTCTCCTCAGCGGGGGGCTTTACCTGGGCTCTCTGTGTGATGAGCTGCGATGCATTGAACTTGGCCACCACGCTCTTCAGGACTTCATTCACAATGGAGGGCAGGACTCTCTCGTCATAATCCATACCAAGTCGCTGGTACATCTGGGGGAGCTCAGAAGCCAAAGGGCGAGAGAGGACACGCAGGGTGATGTTCACCATCTGCAGATCTGGGGAAGAAGAGCAGAGTGTTATACCCTGCACACAAGTGCCGGACACAGACCAGCATCACTGTACAGGATAAAGCCAGGTATAATCTTCAGAACATCAACAAAAAAATGGTCCAAATACACCACAGACTGAGTATAAGCCATAAATAGTATCTTTATTAATAAAGTTTAAAATTTGATACAATAGGAACTAGAACTACTGGACACCATGTCATAGGGACAGGATACAACCAACACACATTGAAAGCCTTTTATGTATTTATAGTGACGCATACACCAAAAAAAAAATTACTCAATAAAAGCTAATGGAAGTTGAATTAAACATGTGTCCCATGGGCCATTAGTATAGATAATAATCTCAGGCAAGCGGTAGTCCATGAAGAGAATTAAGATACAAAATAAAGTGCTAGTGCATATCACGTCATCCAAACTGAACCGCTGCAACATATAGCCCAAAGGTTAGGAGAAATGCAACATGTCTTACCAATATAAACAGGCTAATGTGCCGGTGGAAGCCTGTTTATATTGGTAAGACATGTTGCAGTCACTGTGTACATACATTACTGATCTTGAGTTACATCCTGTATTATACTCCAGAGCTGCACTCACTATTCTGCTGGTGCAGTCGCTGTGTACATACATTACATTACTGATCCTGAGTTACATCCTGTATTATACTCCAGAGCTGCACTCACTATTCTGCTGGTGCAGTCACTGTGTACATACATTACATTACTGATCTTGAGTTACCTCCTGTATTATACCCCAGAGCTGCACTCACTATTCTGCTGGTGCAGTCACTGTGTACATACATTAGATTACAGATCCTGAGTTACATCCTGTATTATACTCCAGAGCTGCACTCACTATTCTGCTGGTGCAGTCGCTGTGTACATATATTACATTACTGATCCTGAGTTACATCCTGTATTACACTCCAGAGCTGCACTCACTATTGTGCTGGTGCAGTCACTGTGTACATACATTACATTACTGATCCTGAGTTACATCCTGTATTATATCCCAGAGCTGCACTCACTATTCTGCTGGTGCAGTCACTGTGTCCATACATTACATTACTGATCTTGAGTTACCTCCTGTATTATACCCCAGAGCTGCACTCACTATTCTGCTGGTGCAGTCACTGTGTACATACATTACATTACAGATCCTGAGTTACATCCTGTATTATACTCCAGAGCTGCACTCACTATTCTGCTGGCGCAGTCGCTGTGTACATATATTACATTACTGATCCTGAGTTACATCCTGTATTATACTCCAGAGCTGCACTCACTATTCTGCTGGTGGAGCCATTATATCTCCCATCAGGTTACTGTACTGCGACACATCACAGTACACACAGTCCGATCTGTGCAGACTCTGAATCTTCATCTCACCTTTAGACCCAGTCGGGGAGGAGATTTTTCGGGGTTTTGCTCGGATATCGTAGATAATTGGATACTGGAACCAGGGAACTCTGCAAAATATAAGATATGTTACCCAGTGATACAAGACATAGAGGAAACGGCAATATCCGGACCCTCAGGTCAAATAACAGATCTAGAACAAATGAGAAAACGGCTCATTGAAGCGGAGAGTCGGCGAGAGCCAAGTGTCTACGTGCTGAGATGACTTCCACCAATCAGGGCATTATGTATGAGCTGGACATGCTGGCACCTGTAGTGTCGCCCCACTAGCAAAGCATTGCCAATGCCTGTGGATAATGGAAATCAATCGGCTCCTATGCGAGTCTTAATGGTATAACGTGGTATAATCTATGCAGACCCGATTGTCACAGCTGAGGGTCTGCTACAACTGTATCCAGCGTAGACAATTATCCGAAATATGACACCTGCAGCCAGACTGATACATTGTAAGATTTGCCCTTCTGGACTCTGGAAGAGCTGGGTGACAACGTGCGGAGAGAGGTGCAACAACAGCATTACCAGGTGTCAGTACCTGAAGTGAAGCCCCTCGGCGAGGATTGTGTCCTGCTGAACCCCCCCGATCCGGTTGAAGAAGATGGCTCTGTGACCTCCATCCACTGTGGAGAGAGACAAGGTGAGATGCTGCACAGAATCTGGGGGTACGAGGTTTCTGGGGGAGGCACTCACCTGTAAAGACCGACTCCTTCACGGCATAGGCCACAGCACCTGCACCCAGCAGCAGCTTCAGTCCAGTGCCCAAACCCCGGGGTCCGGCGGGCAGGCGACCTGCGAAGTCCTTCAGGTTCTGAGCCATGATCTGCAGAGAAGAAAGAAAATCCAACCATATTACAGTCCTATAACGCTCCATATACTTTGTGTTCAAATTCGTTACTTTCAAGATCTCTGCTTGCTGTCAGAGGATAATTGTTAAAATATTGCTCCAACTCCGGGGGGTGGGGGAGTCAGGAGAGACAGCAGTAGACGGCGCTCTCCTGTGTATTGGGGGAGTCGGGAGAGACAGCCGTAGACGGCGCTCACCTTTGTATTGGGGGAGTCGGGAGAGACAGCAGTAGACAGCGCTCACCTTTGTATTGGGGGAGTCGGGAGAGACAGCCGTAGACTGCGCTCTCCTGTGTATGGGGGGAGTCAGGAGAGACAGCCATAGACGGCGCTCACCTTTGTATTGGGGGAGTCGGGAGAGACAGCAGTAGACAGCGCTCACCTTTGTATTGGGGGAGTCGGGAGAGACAGCCGTAGACGGCGCTCTCCTGTGTATGGGGGGAGTCAGGAGAGACAGCCGTAGACGGCGCTCACATTTGTATTGGGGGAGTCGGGAGAGACAGCAGTAGACAGCGCTCACCTTTGTATTGGGGGAGTCGGGAGAGACAGCCGTAGACGGCGCTCTCCTGTGTATGGGGGGAGTCAGGAGAGACAGCAGTAGACGGCGCTCACCTTTGTATTGGGGGAGTCGGGAGAGACAGCAGTAGACGGCGCTCACCTTTGTATTGGGGGAGTCAGGAGAGACAGCAGTAGACGGCGCTCTCCTGTGTATGGGGGGAGTCAGGAGAGACAGCAGTAGACGGCGCTCTCCTGTGTATGGGGGGAGTTAGGAGAGACAGCAGTAGACGGCGCTCTCCTGTGTATGGGGGGAGTCGGGAGAGACAGCAATAGACGGCGCTCTCCTGTGTACTGGGGGGGAGTCGGGAGAGACAGCAGTAGACGGCGCTCACCTGTGTATGGGGGGAGTCAGGAGAGACAGCAGTAGACGGCGCTCTCCGGTGTATGGGGGGAGTCAGGAGAGACAGCAGTAGACGGCGCTCACCTGTGTATGGGGGGAGTCAGGAGAGACAGCAGTGGACGGCGCTCACCTGTGTATGGGGGGAGTCAGGAGAGACAGCAGTAGACGGCGCTCTCCGGTGTATGGGGGGAGTCAGGAGAGACAGCAGTAGACGGCGCTCACCTGTGTATGGGGGGAGTCAGGAGAGACAGCAGTGGACGGCGCTCTCCTGTGTATGGGGGGAGTCAGGAGAGACAGCAGTAGACGGCGCTCTCCTGTGTATGGGGGGAGTCGGGAGAGACAGCAATAGACGGCGCTCTCCTGTGTACTGGGGGGAGTCAGGAGAGACAGCAGTAGACGGCGCTCACCTGTGTATGGGGGGAGTCAGGAGAGACAGCAGTGGACGGCGCTCACCTGTGTATGGGGGGAGTCAGGAGAGACAGCAGTAGACGGCGCTCACCTGTGTATGGGGGGAGTCAGGAGAGACAGCAGTGGACGGCGCTCACCTGTGTATGGGGGGAGTCAGGAGAGACAGCAGTAGACAGCGCTCACCTTTGTATTGGGGGAGTCGGGAGAGACAGCAGTAGACAGCGCTCACCTTTGTATTGGGGGAGTCGGGAGAGACAGCCGTAGACGGCGCTCACCTTTGTATTGGGGGAGTCGGGAGAGACAGCAGTAGACAGCGCTCACCTTTGTATTGGGGGAGTCGGGAGAGACAGCCGTAGACGGCGCTCTCCTGTGTATGGGGGGAGTCAGGAGAGACAGCCGTAGACGGCGCTCACCTTTGTATTGGGGGAGTCGGGAGAGACAGCAGTAGACAGCGCTCACCTTTGTATTGGGGGAGTCGGGAGAGACAGCCGTAGACGGCGCTCTCCTGTGTATGGTGGGAGTCAGGAGAGACAGCAGTAGACGGCGCTCACCTTTGTATTGGGGGAGTCGGGAGAGACAGCAGTAGACGGCGCTCACCTTTGTATTGGGGGAGTCAGGAGAGACAGCAGTAGACGGCGCTCTCCTGTGTATGGGGGGAGTCAGGAGAGACAGCAGTAGACGGCGCTCTCCTGTGTATGGGGGGAGTCAGGAGAGACAGCAGTAGACGGCGCTCTCCTGTGTATGGGGGGAGTCAGGAGAGACAGCAGTAGACGGCGCTCTCCTGTGTATGGGGGGAGTCGGGAGAGACAGCAATAGACGGCGCTCTCCTGTGTACTGGGGGGGAGTCGGGAGAGACAGCAGTAGACGGCGCTCACCTGTGTATGGGGGGAGTCAGGAGAGACAGCAGTAGACGGCGCTCTCCGGTGTATGGGGGGAGTCAGGAGAGACAGCAGTAGACGGCGCTCACCTGTGTATGGGGGGAGTCAGGAGAGACAGCAGTAGACGGCGCTCTCCGGTGTATGGGGGGAGTCAGGAGAGACAGCAGTGGACGGCGCTCACCTGTGTATGGGGGGAGTCAGGAGAGACAGCAGTAGACGGCGCTCTCCGGTGTATGGGGGGAGTCAGGAGAGACAGCAGTAGACGGCGCTCACCTGTGTATGGGGGGAGTCAGGAGAGACAGCAGTGGACGGCGCTCACCTGTGTATGGGGGGAGTCAGGAGAGACAGCAGTAGACGGCGCTCTCCGGTGTATGGGGGGAGTCAGGAGAGACAGCAGTAGACGGCGCTCACCTGTGTATGGGGGGAGTCAGGAGAGACAGCAGTGGACGGCGCTCTCCTGTGTATGGGGGGAGTCAGGAGAGACAGCAGTAGACGGCGCTCTCCTGTGTATGGGGGGAGTCGGGAGAGACAGCAATAGACGGCGCTCTCCTGTGTATGGGGGGAGTCAGGAGAGACAGCAGTAGACGGCGCTCTCCTGTGTACTGGGGGGGAGTCGGGAGAGACAGCAATAGACGGCGCTCTCCTGTGTACTGGGGGGGAGTCGGGAGAGACAGCAGTAGACGGCGCTCACCTGTGTATGGGGGGAGTCAGGAGAGACAGCAGTAGACGGCGCTCTCCGGTGTATGGGGGGAGTCAGGAGAGACAGCAGTAGACGGCGCTCACCTGTGTATGGGGGGAGTCAGGAGAGACAGCAGTGGACGGCGCTCTCCTGTGTATGGGGGGAGTCAGGAGAGACAGCAGTAGACGGCGCTCTCCTGTGTATGGGGGGAGTCGGGAGAGACAGCAATAGACGGCGCTCTCCTGTGTATGGGGGGAGTCAGGAGAGACAGCAGTAGACGGCGCTCTCCTGTGTATGGGGGGAGTCGGGAGAGACAGCAATAGACGGCGCTCTCCTGTGTACTGGGGGGAGTCAGGAGAGACAGCAGTAGACGGCGCTCACCTGTGTATGGGGGGAGTCAGGAGAGACAGCAGTGGACGGCGCTCACCTGTGTATGGGGGGAGTCAGGAGAGACAGCAGTAGACGGCGCTCACCTGTGTATGGGGGGAGTCAGGAGAGACAGCAGTGGACGGCGCTCACCTGTGTATGGGGGGAGTCAGGAGAGACAGCAGTAGACGGCGCTCACCTGTGTATGGGGGGAGTCAGGAGAGACAGCAGTGGACGGCGCTCACCTGTGTATGGGGGGAGTCAGGAGAGACAGCAGTAGACGGCGCTCACCTGTGTATGGGGGGAGTCAGGAGAGACAGCAGTAGACGGCGCTCACCTGTGTATGGGGGGAGTCAGGAGAGACAGCAGTAGACGGCGCTCACCTGTGTATGGGGGGAGTCAGGAGAGACAGCAGTAGACGGCGCTCACCTGTGTATGGGGGGAGTCAGGAGAGACAGCAGTAGACGGCGCTCACCTGTGTATGGGGGGAGTCAGGAGAGACAGCAGTAGACGGCGCTCACCTGTGTATGGGGGGAGTCAGGAGAGACAGCAGTAGACAGCGCTCACCTGTGTATGGGGGGAGTCAGGAGAGACAGCAGTAGACGGCGCTCACCTGTGTATGGGGGGAGTCAGAGACAGCAGTAGACGGCGCTCACCTGTGTATGGGGGGAGTCAGGAGAGACAGCAGTAGACGGCGCTCACATGTGTACGGGGGGAGTCAGGAGAGACAGCAGTAGACGGCGCTCACATGTGTATGGGGGGAGTCACCTGTGTACGGGGTGGGGGAAGAGTTGGTAAAACAGCAGTAGACGGTGCACTCCTGTGTATGGGAGAGGAGAGGAGGGGAGGGGAGGGGGGAGGGGGGAGGGGGGAGGGGGGGGAGTCGGGAGAGACAGCAGTAGACGGTGCTCTCCTGTGTATGGGGGGAGTCGGGAGAGACAGCAGTAGACGGCGCTCTCCTGTGTATGGGAGGGGAGGGGAGGGGGGTGAGTCGGGAGAGACAGCAGTAGACGGTGCTCTCCTGTGTATGGGGGGAGTCAGGAGAGACAGCAGTAGACGGTGCTCTCCTGTGTATGGGGGGAGTCAGGAGAGACAGCAGTAGACGGCGCTCTCCTGTGTACGGGGGGAGTCAGGAGAGACAGCAGTAGACGGCGCTCTCCTGTGTACGGGGGAGGGAGTCAGGAGAGACAGCAGTAGACGGCGCTCCTGTGTACAGTAGATTGCTAGTGGTTACATCAGATCACACCGGTCATGTGACTGAAGGAAACTTCTCATTTCATACATAGATCTCTTAGACCTGATGAGCCTGATGTGCTTACCATCATAATCTTTCAGAATTCCTGCGTAATCCTGACAGTAAGAGTGAATTATGAGTGCGGTCGTCCTGACATGGATGTGACACCGCTACCTGTGGGAGAAGAGGACCGGACCCCAAACGTCCTCTCCATCTGACCCAATATTCACATACACCTCGGCGCACATCTGACCCTTCACTCCATCCCCATCGGTGACACCAGCACCGACCCCTCCCTCCGGCCCTGACCTCCCCCTCCTCACAGCCCACACTGACCTTCACCCAAGACCCCAACAGTCGCCCCTGTCAGGAGAGACAGCAGTAGACGGCGCTCACCTGTGTATGGGGGGAGTCAGGAGAGACAGCAGTGGACGGCGCTCTCCTGTGTATGGGGGGAGTCGGGAGAGACAGCAATAGACGGCGCTCTCCTGTGTATGGGGGGAGTTAGGAGAGACAGCAGTAGACGGCGCTCTCCTGTGTATGGGGGGAGTCAGGAGAGACAGCAGTAGACGGCGCTCACCTGTGTATGGGGGGAGTCAGGAGAGACAGCAGTAGACGGCGCTCACCTGTGTATGGGGGGAGTCAGAGACAGCAGTAGACGGCGCTCACCTGTGTATGGGGGGAGTCAGGAGAGACAGCAGTAGACGGCGCTCACATGTGTACGGGGGGAGTCAGGAGAGACAGCAGTAGACGGCGCTCTCCTGTGTATGGGGGGAGTCGGGAGAGACAGCAATAGACGGCGCTCTCCTGTGTACTGGGGGGAGTCAGGAGAGACAGCAGTAGACGGCGCTCACCTGTGTATGGGGGGAGTCAGGAGAGACAGCAGTGGACGGCGCTCACCTGTGTATGGGGGGAGTCAGGAGAGACAGCAGTAGACGGCGCTCACCTGTGTATGGGGGGAGTCAGGAGAGACAGCAGTAGACGGCGCTCACCTGTGTATGGGGGGAGTCAGGAGAGACAGCAGTAGACGGCGCTCACCTGTGTATGGGGGGAGTCAGGAGAGACAGCAGTAGACGGCGCTCACCTGTGTATGGGGGGAGTCAGGAGAGACAGCAGTAGACGGCGCTCTCCTGTGTACGGGGGGAGTCAGGAGAGACAGCAGTAGACGGCGCTCTCCTGTGTACGGGGGAGGGAGTCAGGAGAGACAGCAGTAGACGGCGCTCCTGTGTACAGTAGATTGCTAGTGGTTACATCAGATCACACCGGTCATGTGACTGAAGGAAACTTCTCATTTCATACATAGATCTCTTAGACCTGATGAGCCTGATGTGCTTACCATCATAATCTTTCAGAATTCCTGCGTAATCCTGACAGTAAGAGTGAATTATGAGTGCGGTCGTCCTGACATGGATGTGACACCGCTACCTGTGGGAGAAGAGGACCGGACCCCAAACGTCCTCTCCATCTGACCCAATATTCACATACACCTCGGCGCACATCTGACCCTTCACCCCATCCCCATCGGTGACACCAGCACCGACCCCTCCCTCCGGCCCTGACCTCCCCCTCCTCACAGCCCACACTGACCTTCACCCAAGACCCCAACAGTCGCCCCCTCCATCAGACCCAGACGTCGCCCCCAGCGCCCTACGGCAGACCCCCACCATCACCACAGATGTGGAGGACCCCCGCTCCGGCCGCTGGGTCTTCGATTATTTCCATTTTCTCCAGAATCAGAACAATCAAAAGTTACAAACAAAAAAAATGAGCAGCGACTCCGACAACAAACCCGAACACAAGAAACGGAGGCGGAAAACCACCGAGCGCCCTCACCGCCGTGTCCGGCTATCAGAGCCCCAATAACACAAGGAATGACGGCAGAGAAGCGGTCACCATGTGAGGGGATATACAGCCACCGGAGATACGGCCTCAGGGCGGCGCTCACACAGATACACACGTACAGTGGCCCCCGGGGGCCCCACGGTCTCCCGCATCCTCACCCCTGTTCTCACGTGTCCTCCTCCTGTATGTCAGCCCCGGCAGTAGAAGGACACCGGAAGTGTGCTCCCGCCTGTCAGCTCCGGGCGGCCGCCTCTCCTCCTTCTCTTTAGTTCCGCTAGAGCCGCAGCTTCCGCATCACGTGACTCCCCAGCCAACCGCAAGATGGCGCCGACACCGGAAGTCGCTGCATTTCCCATCCGCAACACTTAAACCATACAAAACATGGCGGCGCGCAGGGAGCACACGAGTGTAGATCACACAGAAGACGGGCCGCCAGTAAAGAGGAAGAAAAACAAGAGGCTGATCGTGTTACTGGAGGGAGCCAGTCTGGAGACTGTGCGGGTAATATATGAAGGTGTTTGAGGAACTAGAAGTATCAGCATGGCTCTGCAATGGTGGATGTGAGCTCAGTCTGTGGAGCGGTTATAAATTTTTGGGCTTATAGTGTCGTGCATAAGTTTAGAGCCCCTATAATTAGCACAGTGGTTTGGTCCGTTTGTCATTACAATGGAGCTGTGATATTGCTTGGAATGTTCCATTACAGTTAGAGGGGAGGTAAGGAAACCTGATGACTGAACAGGATCCTGTGGATCCATTGTAGAGACCAATGTGGATCACTGGTGTTACAACGATACCGTCCAATCGGTATAGACTGTGAGACCTCTGTGGCGCTGGGCTCCAGTCATCCTGATACTACAACTCCCAGCATTCCAGTGCAGGCAGCACATACTGTGAGTTGTAGTTCTTCATTAGCTGATCGGCCCATATGTTGTCACCTGCAACCATTGTCATCCTGGGGTTGGGCGCAACTCAGTAATTCTCCCCTCAAAGACCTGGACTGCATTAAAATCCCTATGACAGTTCTTCCTGGATGTGCAGAGGCTGCGCTCCGATTTTTACCATCATCGTTTCTTCTTTCAGGTGGGAAAAACCTACGAATTATTAAATTGTGACCAACATAAAAACATCCTGGTAAAGAATGGGCGAGACCCCGGCGAGGTGCGGCCGGACATCACACACCAGGTACGTGGTCAGGAGCCGCTGGGGGTCCTCTCTGTCTTCACAGGGCAGGATAGAGATCGGGAGCATCTACATGCTGACAGTTTCCTATTAAAGGGGTTGTCTCCAGACTGTGGACGAGGAGTATGGTGCCCCCTTTCCCCCCCCCCCCCAGTGTTAGCAGGAGCCCAGACTTAGAAGCCATTGATTCACAGGTCCGGAGTCTGAGGAGCAGATTGTCTTGTACCTTAGAACTGTTGTCCGGCTTTATTAGAACTTTCTTGTGGACATTGATGACTTAAAAATGAGGCGCGCTCAGCTGCTGTCACCATTGTGGGTTTAGCACAGTGATGTCGTCACCGTGCTTCTGTCAGAGGCCTGCTGAGACCTGAGACTGGAACGACACGTCTGATGATGCGTTGTTCTGGTCATCTGACTGCTGCAGCCAGTCACAGGCCCCAGCGGTCCTGTGAAAGAAGTATTTCTGCAAACTCGGGCAGGATTTCAACGAGTCTAACCTCGTTGAGTCTAACCTCTATTGTTGGTAAAATATTTGAAGGGTTTCTGAGGGATGTTATTCTGGATTATCTCAATGAGAATAACTGTTTAACTCCATATCAGCATGGGTTTATGAGAAATCGCTCCTGTCAAACCAATCTAATCAGTTTTTATGAAGAGGTAAGCTATAGACTGGACCACGGTGAGTCATTGGACGTGGTATATCTCGATTTTTCCAAAGCGTTTGATACCGTGCCGCACAAGAGGTTGGTACACAAAATGAGAATGCTTGGTCTGGGGGAAATTGTGTGTAAATGGGTTAGTAACTGGCTTAGTGATAGAAAGCAGAGGGTGGTTATAAATGGTATAGTCTCTAACTGGGTCGCTGTGACCAGTGGGGTACCGCAGGGGTCAGTATTGGGACCTGTTCTCTTCAACATATTCATTAATGATCTGGTAGAAGGTTTACACAGTAAAATATCGATATTTGCAGATGATACAAAACTATGTAAAGCAGTTAATACAAGAGAAGATAGTATTCTGCTACAGATGGATCTGGATAAGTTGGAAACTTGGGCTGAAAGGTGGCAGATGAGGTTTAACAATGATAAATGTAAGGTTATACACATGGGAAGAGGGAATCAATATCACCATTACACACTGAACGGGAAACCACTGGGTAAATCTGACAGGGAGAAGGACTTGGGGATCCTAGTTAATGATAAACTTACCTGGAGCAGCCAGTGCCAGGCAGCAGCTGCCAAGGCAAACAGGATCATGGGGTGCATTAAAAGAGGTCTGGATACACATGATGAGAGCATTATACTGCCTCTGTACAAATCCCTAGTTAGACCGCACATGGAGTACTGTGTCCAGTTTTGGGCACCGGTGCTCAGGAAGGATATAATGGAACTAGAGAGAGTACAAAGGAGGGCAACAAAATTAATAAAGGGGATGGGAGAACTACAATACCCAGATAGATTAGCGAAATTAGGATTATTTAGTCTAGAAAAAAGACGACTGAGGGGCGATCTAATAACCATGTATAAGTATATAAGGGGACAATACAAATATCTCGCTGAGGATCTGTTTATACCAAGGAAGGTGACGGGCACAAGGGGGCATTCTTTGCGTCTGGAGGAGAGAAGGTTTTTCCACCAACATAGAAGAGGATTCTTTACTGTTAGGGCAGTGAGAATCTGGAATTGCTTGCCTGAGGAGGTGGTGATGGCGAACTCAGTCGAGGGGTTCAAGAGAGGCCTGGATGTCTTCCTGGAGCAGAACAATATTGTATCATACAATTATTAGGTTCTGTAGAAGGACGTAGATCTGGGGATTTATTATGATGGAATATAGGCTGAACTGGATGGACAAATGTCTTTTTTCGGCCTTACTAACTATGTTACTATGTTACTATGACTGATAACACTTCTATATAATGGAGATAACATAGGATCCACCATTCACAATAGGTGGTGTCACAGCTCACCTCCTCCTGTACAATGACTGATAACGCCTCCTATATACAGTAGATAACACAGGATCCACCATTCACAATAGGTGATGTCACAGCTCACCTCCTCCTCCTGTACAATGACTGATAATACCTCTATATACAGTAGATAACACAGGATCCACCATTCACAATAGGTGATGTCCCAGCTCACCTCCTCCTTCTGTACAATTACTTATAACACCTCTATATACAGTAGATAACTGTTATGATTAGGTGGCCTTGGAGCAGCATGAAAACCTTCACTGGAGTAGGTGGTAACTATACTGACCGCAAACCCTGATCTTATCACCGCAACTAGAAGTAGCCGTGGGGTGTGCCTAACAAAACCTAGACACCTCGACACAGCCGGAGGACTATATACCCCTAAGGATGGAAATAGGAAAACTATCTTGCCTCAGAGTAGACCCCCAAAGGATAGGCAGCCCCCCACAAATAATGACTGTGAGTTGGAGAGGAAAAGACACACGCAGGCAGAAAACAGGTTTAGCAAAGGAGGCCACTTCTAACTAGATAGAAAAGGTTAGTACAGGATACTAAGCGGTCAGCACAAAAACTACAAAATATCCACAGCAGAAAAATACAAAAACTCCACCACCTAACTAAAGATGTGGAGAGTATATCTGCGACTCCAGCGAAACCAACCAGACTGAGAAAACAACAGGCACAGTCTAAGCTGGACAAAATAGAAACTACGAACAGCACAGAAAATAAACACACAGCCTGTGTGACTAAGAAAATGAAGCAGACACTTATCTTTGCTGAATGGGCAGCAAGCAGGAGAGGCCAGACAGAGAACCAATACTTCCAATTGAACATTGACAACTGGCAAGGACTAATGAGTCCTGCAAAGCTAAATACCCCAGTCAGACTTGCAATTAGCAGAAACACCTGTCCAAGACTGCTGCCTAGGAACAACTGCATTACCATCAACAACCACCGGAGGGAGCCTAAGAGAATTCACAACAGTACCCCCCCCCCTTGAGGAGGGGTCACCGAACCCTCACCAGAGCCCCCAGGCCGATCAGGACAAGCCAGATGAAAGGCACGAACCAAATCAGCGGCATGGACATCAGAGGCAAAAACCCAAGAAATATCCTCCTGGCCATAACCCTTCCACTTGATAAGGTACTGAAGCTTCCGCCTCGAAAAACGGGAATCCAAAATCTTCTCAACAACATATTCCAACTCCCCATCAACCAACACAGGGGCCGGAGGATCAACAGAGGGAACAACGGGCTCCACATATTTCCGCAATAAAGATCTATGAAAGACATTATGGATAGCAAAAGAGGCCGGAAGCGCCAGACGAAAAGACACCGGATTAATAATCTCAGAAATCCTATAAGGACCAATAAATCGAGGCTTAAATTTAGGGGAAGAAACCTTCATAGGAACATGACGGGAAGACAACCAGACCAGATCCCCAACCCGAAGCCGGGAACCAACACACCGACGATGGTTAGCAAAACGTTGAGCCTCCTCCTGAGACAGCACCAAATTGTCCACCACATAAGCCCAAATCTGCTGCAACCTGTCGACCACAGAATCCACACCAGGAAGGTCAGAAGGCTCAACCTGCCCAGAAGAAAAACGAGGATGAAAACCAAAATTACAAAAGAAAGGCGAAACCAAAGTAGCCGAACTAGCCCGATTATTAAGGGCAAACTCGGCCAATGGCAAAAAAGCCACCCAATCATCCTGATCAGCAGACACAAAGCATCTCAAATAGGTCTCCAAGGTCTGATTAGTTCGCTCAGTCTGCCATTTGTCTGAGGATGAAATGCAGAAGAAAAAGACAAATCAATGCCCAGCTTGGCACAAAAGGCCCGCCAAAACCTAGAGACAAACTGGGAACCTCTGTCGGACACAATATTCTCCGGAATACCATGCAAACGGACCACATGCTGAAAAAAACAACGGAACCAAATCAGAAGAAGAAGGCAATTTAGGCAAAGGCACCAAATGAACCATCTTAGAGAATCGGTCACAAACAACCCAGATAACCGACATCCTCTGGGAAACAGGAAGATCGGAAATAAAATCCATAGAAATATGTGTCCAGGGCCTCTCAGGGACCGGCAATGGCAAAAGCAACCCACTAGCACGGGAGCAACAAGGCTTGGCCCGCGCACAAGTCCCACAGGACTGCACAAAAGCACGCACATCACGTGACAAAGAAGGCCACCAAAAGGACCTACCAACCAAATCTCTGGTACCAAAAATGCCAGGATGACCAGCCAACACGGAACAATGAACCTCAGAAATCACTCTACTAGTCCATCTGTCAGGAACAAACAGTTTCCCCACAGGACAGCGGTCAGCTTTGTCAGCCTGAAATTTCTGAAGAACCCGTCGTAAATCAGGAGAAATGGCAGAAAGGACCACCCCTTCCTTCAAAATACCGACTGGTTCCAAGACCTCAGGGGAATCAGGCAAAAAACTCCTAGAGAGGGCATCAGCCTTAACATTCTTAGTACCCGGAAGGTACGAGACCACGAAATCAAAACGAGAAAAAAACAAGGACCATCGAGCCTGTCTAGGATTCTGCCGTTTGGCAGACTCAAGGTAAATCAAATTCTTATGGTCGGTCAAGACCACAATACGGTGCTTAGCTCCCTCAAGCCAATGTCGCCACTCCTCAAACGCCCACTTCATAGCCAACAACTCCCGATTGCCGACGTCATAATTGCGTTCCGCAGGCGAAAACTTACCGGAAAAGAAGGCACACGGTTTCATCAAGGAACCAACAGGATCCCTCTGAGACAAAACGGCCCCTGCCCCAATCTCAGAAGCGTCAACCTCAACCTGAAACGGAAGAGAAACATCCGGTTGGCGCAACACCGGAGCAGAAGAAAAACGACGCTTAAGTTCTTGAAAAGCAGAGACAGACGCAGAGGACCAATTCGCCACATCAGTGCCCTTCTTCGTCAAATCAGTCAAGGGTTTAACCACGCTGGAAAAATTAGCAATGAAACGGCGATAAAAATTAGCAAATCCCAAAAATTTCTGAAGGCTCTTCACGGATGTGGGCTGAATCCAATCATGAATGGCTTGAACCTTAACCGGATCCATCTCTATAGACGAGGGAGAAAAAATAAAGCCCAAAAAATAAACCTTCTGCACCCCAAAAAGACACTTAGACCCTTTCACAAACAAGACATTGTCACGAAGGATCTGAAATACCATCCTGACCTGCTGCACATGAGACTCCCAATCATCGGAAAAAATCAAAATATCGTCCAAATATACAATCAAGAATTTATCAAGATAACTCCGGAAGATATCATGCATGAAGGACTGATAAACAGATGGAGCATTAGTGAGCCCGAATGGCATCACAAGGTATTCAAAATGGCCTTCGGGCGTGTTAAACGCAGTTTTCCATTCATCACCCTGCTTTATACGAACAAGATTATACGCCCCTCGGAGGTCAATCTTGGTAAACCAACTAGCTCCCTTAATCCTAGCAAACAAATCAGAAAGCAAAGGCAAAGGGTATTGAAACTTGACCGTGATCTTATTTAAGAGGCGATAATCAATACAGGGTCTCAAGGAACCATCTTTTTTAGCAACAAAAAAGAACCCCGCTCCCAACGGTGAAGAAGATGGACGAATATGCCCTTTCTCCAAAGACTCCTTAATATAGCTCCGCATGGCGGTATGTTCAGGTACAGACAGGTTGAAAAGTCGGCCCTTAGGAAACTTACAGCCTGGAATCAAATCAATAGCACAATCACCGTCCCTGTGCGGTGGAAGGAAACTGGACTTGGGCTCATCGAATACATCCTGAAAATCAGACAAAAACTCCGGAATTTCAGAAGAGGAAGAAGGGGCAATTGACATCAGAGGAACATCATTATGAACCCCCTGACAACCCCAACTAGTCACAGACATGGACTTCCAATCCAAAACAGGATTATGTACCTGTAACCACGGAAAACCCAGCACGATAGCATCATGCAAATTATGCAACACCAGAAATCGACAATCTTCCTGGTGGGCTGGCGCCATGCGCATGGTTACCTGTATCCAAAACTGGGGCTTATTTTTAGCCAAGGGTGTAGCATCAATGCCCCTTAAAGGAATAGGGTTCTGCAAAGGCTGCAAGGGAAAACCACAACGCCTGGCAAACTCAAAGTCCATTAAGTTCAAGGCGGCGCCTGAATCCACAAACGCCATGACAGAAAATGATGACAATGAGCAGATCAAGGACACAGATAACAGAAATTTAGGTTGTACAGTGCTGATGGTAAATGAACTGGCGATCCTCTTTGTCTGCTTAGGGCAGACCGAAATGACATGAGAAGCATCGCCACAATAATAACACAACCTATTCTGACGTCTGAAACCTTGTCGTTCCGTTCTAGACAGAATCCTATCACACTGCATAGGCTCAGGAATCTGCTCTGAGGATAACGCCACAGCGCGCACAGTTCTGCGCTCCCGCAAGCGCCGGTCAATCTGAATGGCCAAAGACATAGAATCACTCAGATTGGAGGGTATGGGAAACCCCACCATAACATCTTTAATGGATTCAGAAAGACCCTTTCTGAAAATTGCCGCCAAAGCATCATCATTCCATTTAGTCAGCACAGACCATTTTCTGAATTTCTGACAATACAATTCAGCCGCCTCTTGCCCCTGAGACAGGGCCAACAAGGTCTTCTCAGCCTGATCCACCGAATTAGGTTCATCATACAATAATCCTAATGCTTGAAAGAAAGAATCAATATTAAGCAAAGCAGGATTGCCAGATTCCAGGGAAAATGCCCAATCCTGTGGATCACCACGCAGCAGGGAGATGATGATTTTAACCTGCCGAATGGGATCACCAGAGGACCGGGGTCTCAATGCAAAAAATAGTTTACAGTTATTTTTGAAACTCAAAAATTTAGACCTGTCACCAAAAAACAAATCAGGAGTGGGAATCTTAGGTTCTAAAGCAGGAGTCTGAACAATATAATCTGAAATACCCTGTACCCTAGCAGTAAGCTGGTCTACACGAGAAGCTAATTCCTGAACATTCATACTAGTATTAGGTTCCTCAGCCACCCAGAGATTAAGAGGGAGGAGAAGACAAAACAGGCTGAAGAAAAAAAAATGGCTCAAGAGCTTTCCTCCCTTCTTCTGAGATGCATTTAACTCATTATTGGCCAGTTGTACTGTTATGATTAGGTGGCCTTGGAGCAGTGTGAAAACCTTCACTGGAGTAGGTGGTAACTATACTGACCGCAAACCCTGATCTTATCACCGCAACTAGAAGTAGCCGTGGGGTGTGCCTAACAAAACCTAGACACCTCGACACAGCCGGAGGACTATATACCCCTAAGGATGGAAATAGGAAAACTATCTTGCCTCAGAGTAGACCCCCAAAGGATAGGCAGCCCCCCACAAATAATGACTGTGAGTTGGAGAGGAAAAGACACACGCAGGCAGAAAACAGGTTTAGCAAAGGAGGCCACTTCTAACTAGATAGAAAAGGTTAGTACAGGATACTAAGCGGTCAGCACAAAAACTACAAAATATCCACAGCAGAAAAATACAAAAACTCCACCACCTAACTAAAGATGTGGAGAGTATATCTGCGACTCCAGCGAAACCAACCAGACTGAGAAAGCAACAGGCACAGTCTAAGCTGGACAAAATAGAAACTATGAACAGCACAGAAAATAAACGCACAGCCTGTGTGACTAAGAAAATGAAGCAGACACTTATCTTTGCTGAATGGGCAACAAGCAGGAGAGGCCAGACAGAGAACCAATACTTCCAATAGAACATTGACAACTGGCAAGGACTAATGAGTCCTGCAAAGCTAAATACCCCAGTCAGACTTGCAATTAGCAGAAACACCTGTCCAAGACTGCTGCCTAGGAACAACTGCATTACCATCAACAACCACCGGAGGGAGCCCAAGAGCAGAATTCACAACAGATAACACAGGATCCACCATTCACAATAGGTGATGTCACAACTCACCTCCTTCTCCTTTAGAATGACTGATAGCACCTCTATATACAGTAGATAACACAGGATCCACCATTCACAATAGGTGATGTCACAGATCACCTCCTCCTCCTGTACAATGACTGATAACACCTCTATATACAGTAGATAACACAGGATCCACCATTCACAATAGGTGATGTCACAGCTCACCTCCTCCTCCTCCTGTACAATGACTGATAACTGTTCTATGTACAGTACAATTTACAGGATCCACCATTCACAACAGCTGATGTCACAATTCACCCCCTTTCCCTCCCTTCACAATGACCTTTGCACATGCTCAATGGATGCATCAATACAAAGAATTGGGTCAGGGTCAGACCATTGTGGCTTATGTACATGTGCTACTGATGAGTGAACATGCTCAGATAAGGTGTTATCTGAGCATGCTCGGGTGCTAACGGAGTGTATTCGGCAAGCTTGAAAAATATGTTCAAGTCCCTGTGGCTGCAAGACTAATGAGACATGCAGCCACGGAGACTCGAACATATTTCTCAAGCACGCCGAATACACTCAGGTGGCACCCGAGCATGCTCGTATAACACCTGATCTGAGCATGTTCACTCATCACTAACGTGCCATTTCCTGAAAGACCGGAAAGTTAGACTCTACTAAAAGCCTGAGTGGGAAATGTCAAAATGGGAAATTACGTTTTATTTTTTGTAAAATCTATATATTGCTGTAAACAATAGGTGATTTTCTGATGACTGTAAGGGTGCACGCTTATAATGATGGCTCCATGGATGCGCTGTGAGAGAAAGCACACTCCACCTGGCCATGAGCACATGGATGTTCGTGGAGACCTTGCCCGGTCCGCGGTGATATGGTGGGAGAATAGAGATGATTGTAGGCCGTGTAGTGCAGCTTTGGTGTATCGGGGGCTATGTAATGAACAACCTGGGGGTGCGGGGTGGGCTCGGCTTGCAGCTGGGGCTCTACCAGGCAAAAGTTAGACTGATGTTAGGGAGAAGTGACTGCCTGCAGGTAAATGCAGTTCTGTTCCCAAGCCAGCCCCCTTCAGTAACACTTTTCTTATCTCTTCCGTTGATCTCCCCAGAGTTTGCTGATGCTGTTGGACAGTCCCCTGAACCGCGCCGGATTACTGCAAGTCTATATCCACACACAGAGGAACGTCCTCATCGAGGTCAACCCGCAGACCCGTATCCCCCGAACCTTCCCCCGATTCTGTGGCCTGATGGGTAAGTGGCGGCTCATGTGGCCTCCTGTGTAGAATCGTCTGTGCCGCAGTTTACAGACTTTATTATTTCTCTCCCCTTTTAGTACAATTGCTGCATAAGTTGAGCGTCAGAGCCGCCGACGGACCCCAGAAACTCTTAAAGGTGAGAGCGCGCCAAAAAAGCTCCTGCTAAACCACATAACCCCCAAATCTCCTGTGACATCAGTCTGACATTGACACCAGTTTTCTGGTTCTTACCCTCTCTGATAATCATATGCCTGGATAAACCAGGCGTCTGGACACAGGCTTTTTTTTTTTTTTTGTGCCGCAAACTATATATATATATTTTTTGTTTCCCTCATTCCCAATTTATTTAATTATTTTATACCCTTATTATTTTTGTAACACCTTCCTGACAAATGACCCTCAATAACTTCTTATGTCTGGTCCCCCTGCTTTGATTCAACCTCAGAATGTAAGGATCTGCTCTAACCGCAGCAATGCTAATAGGTAAAGTTTAAAAACAAGTTTTCAGAAAAAATATTTAAAAAAAAAAAAAAAATGAAACTCACCCCGCCTTCCCATTTAAAAAATAAAGTAATACAAAAAATACACACGTGGTCTGATCTATCAAAAGAAAACCTTAATTAACTCGTTCACTAATGTGAAAAAAAAATTCAAACGTCAGAATTGCAGTTTCATGGTTGCTGCAACTACGTGAAAAAAAAATGAAATAATAAGTGATTTAAACGTCGTATCTACTCCAAAATGGTGTCAATAAAATACGTCTGCTCGCCACGCGAAAACAGACAAACCCTCACACAGATCCATCGACTGGAAATAATGAAAACCATTGCGGCCTTGGAAAATAAGGCAAGCGGGATTTAAAAAAAAAACATTTTCAACTTCAAAAAAAAAAAAAAAATCCCCCAAACCATATACAATTTAGAGATCACTGTAATCCTACTAATGAACACTGTGAAACATTGCAATGTCTGGATGAGGTTAATAAAAGATAATAATAATAAAAAATATTATATACTTCACATGTAAAGCGCCATGGAATAAATGACGCTATAAAAATGTATAATAATAATAAAAAATAATAATAATAATTGTCTAAGGGTCACTTCCGTCTGTCCTTCTGTCTGTCACGGTTATTCATTCACTGATTGGTCTCACCAGCTGCCTGTCATGGCTGCCGCGACCAATCAGCGACGGGCACAGTCTGGAAGAAAATGGCCGCTCCTTACTCCCTGCAGTCAGTGCCTGTCACCCGCGTACTCCCCTCCGGTCACCGCTAACACAGGGTTAATGCCGGCGGTAACGGACCGCATTATGCCACGGATAATGCACTCCGTTACCGCCGCTATTAACCCTGTGTGTCCCCAACTTTTTGCTATTGACGCTGCCTATGCGGCATCAATAATAAAAAATGTAATGTTAAAAATAATAATTAAAATTAAAAAAAACCTGCTATACTCACCCTCCGTAGCAGCTCGCGCCGGCTGCCATCTTCCGTTGCAGGTTCCGGTGGCAGAAGGACCTGCCATGACGTCACGGTCATGTGACCGCGACGTCATCACAGGTCCTGCGCTAATACAAACCCTGGGACCGGAACCTGCCGTGGACTACAAGGGCTCCCTCGGAAAGGTGAGTATATGTTTATTTTTTACTTTTTTACCTGTGACAAACGTGGCTGGGCAATATACTACCTGGCTGGCCAATATACTACGTGACTGGGCAATATACTACGTGGCTGGCCAATATACTACGTGATTGGGCAATATACTATGTGGCTCTGTGCTGTATACTACGTGGCTGGGCAATATACTACGTGGCTGGGCAATATACTACGTGATTGGGCAATATACTACGTGGCTCTGTGCTGTATACTACGTGGCTGGGCAATATACTACGTGGCTGGGCAATATACTACGTGGCTGGGCAGTATACTATGTGACTGGGCAATATACTACGTGGCTGGCCAATATACTATGTGACTGGGCAATATACTACGTGGCTCTGTGCTGTATACTATGTGGCTGGGCAATATACTACGTGACTGGGCAATATACTACGTGACTGGGCAATATACTACGTGGCTGGGCAATATACTACGTGACTGGGCAATATACTACGTGACTGGGCAATATACTACGTGGCTCTGTGCTGTATACTACGTGGCTGGGCAATATACTACGTGACTGGGCAGTATACTACGTGACTGGGCAATATACTACGTGGTTGGGCAATATACTACGTGGACATGCATATTCTAGAATACCCGATGCTTTAGAATCGGGCCACCGATGTGTATATATATAGATGTATATATATATATATATATATATATATATATATATATATATATATATATATATATATATATATATATATATATATATATATATATATATATATATATATATATATATATATATATATGTGTGTGTGTATATATATATATATATATATATATATATATATATATATATATATATGTATATGTGTGTGTGTGTATATATATATATATATATATATATATATATATATATATATATATATATATATATATATATATATATATATATATATTATTATTATTATTATTATTATTATTATTATTATTATTATTTTTCCCGCTTTCCCCAGGTTATTAAGAACCCGATCACAGATCACCTCCCCGCCGGATGTGTGAGGATCGCCACGTCCTTTCAGGGTGAGAGTGTTCGGTGTGTGCGAGATCTCGTCCCCTCCGAGGAGCCGATGATCATGGTAATCGGGGCATTCGCGCACGGCTCGGTGAGTGTTCGGCCAGTAATATAAATGATAGACAGAAGTGCAGCAATGAGGCTGTGCAACTGCAAATCTATACCCGAGAGTCTTTACTATATGGTTTTCTCTTGTGATTTGTGCAGAAATATCAAAATCGCGCCTGTATACATTAACAGCCAACATTCCCCGATCCTTCTCTTTCCCCCCGACATTTGCCCTCAGGACTGGCAGCTCTGGATACAGCTGTGACACATACGAGATCTGTGCAGCTTTTCTGTCTAACGCTGGATTCACGCATTTAACACGGACAGTATGTCTATATAAAATTAATTTAGTTATAAAATCTTTTTTTTTTTCTTCATCTTTCAGGTGAACGTAGATTTTGCAGAACGCTGTGTGTCCATCAGTCAGTATCCTCTGTCCGCAGCCCTGACCTGTGCCAAGATCTGCACAGCTTTTGAAGAAGTCTGGGGGGTGGTATGAAGACGTCAGACAACACGCTGCTTCTTTCTTCCATTTTTCTGTGTATTTTTTTATTTTATGTAATGTAATTACTATATATTTTTCCTTTAAAATGACAAAGCGACCTACACATGAGTAAGGAGTGAATTCTTTTCCAAAAGCTTCTAAATATGAAAGGTTTCTCAGCAGCTGCTATGAAATTACAACTCCAAGCATGAAGCTTGTCTGGCATGCTGACAGTCTTATGATTAAACCAAAGCGGCAATGGTTGTAAATGTATACTCTGTATACAATCTTATATATGCTAGCTTGTACTGGTGCACACGGTTTTTGGGAAAGGGGTTCTCAATGATGGGTTACCAGGAGAAGCATATAGAGGAGGAAGAAGAATAAGAATCTACTTGCTGCTTCTTTTTTTTTTTTTTTCTTTCTCTGAAATACAGCGCCACACCAGATCAAAGGTCTTGTTTGGTATTGCACCTCTGCAGTCTGCACTGGTGATCACTGAGCTGCACCTGCCTCAGTCCTGTGCTCTATTCCAAATAACACAACTTGGTGTCCATCACTGCCACTCCCATAGGATTGATCACCCAGCTTTCCCAGTTCAGCAGTCATGCTCCTACACTGCTACAAGACTAATTACATGAATTATACTGAAGTTTAGAAAAGCTGGCCTATAAAATGAATTTTGGTGATGATTTTTTTTTTTGGGGGGGAGAGGTTGATAGAATTCAAAAACAACCTGTTAATTATTAGTGTGGTCTTAGAATTGTGCATGCAGCTCTGGAGGTGACAGAAGAATAATATGATGCAAAAATACATGTGTGAAGTAGACCTATGTAACTTGAAAAGGCCTAATAAATAGACCATAAATCTTTCTTAAATGTTTCTGCTTCTCACCATTTGGCTGGTGCAGTCACTGTGTAAATGCATTACATTACTGATCCTGAGTTACATCCTGTATTATCCTCCAGAGCTGCACTCACTATTCTGCTGGTGCAGTCACTGTGTACATACATTACATTACTGATCCTGAGTTACATCCTGTATTATACCCCAGAGCTGCACTAACTATTCTGCTGGTGCAGTCACTGTGTACATACATACATTACTGATCCTGAGTTACATCCTGTATTATACCCCAGAGCTGCACTCACTATTCTGCTGGTGCAGTCACTGTGTACATACATTACATTACTGATCCTGAGTTACATCCTGTATTATACTCTAGAGCTGCACTCACTATTCTGCTGGTGCAGTCACTGTGTACATACATTACATTACTGATCCTGAGTTACATCCTGTATTATACCCCAGAGCTGCACTCACTATTCTGCTGGTGCAGTCACTGTGTACATGCATTACATTACTGATCCTGAGTTACATCCTGTATTATACTCCAGAGCTGCACTCACTATTCTGCTGGTGCAGTCACTGTGTACATACATTACATTACTGATCCTGAGTTACATCCTGTATTATCCTCCAGAGCTGCACTCACTATTCTGCTGGTGCAGTCACTGTGTACATGCATTACATTACTGATCCTGAGTTACATCCTGTATTATACTCCAGAGCTGCACTCACTATTCTGCTGGTGCAGTCACTGTGTACATGCATTACATTACTGATCCTGAGTTACATCCTGTATTATACTCCAGAGCTGCACTCACTATTCTGCTGGTGCAGTCACTGTGTACATACATTACATTACTGATCCTGAGTTACATCCTGTATTATACTCCAGAGCTGCACTCACTATTCTGCTGGTGCAGTCACTGTGTACATACATTACATTACTGATCCTGAGTTACATTCTGTATTATACCCCAGAGCTGCACTCACTATTCTGCTGGTGCAGTCACTGTGTACATCCATTACATTACTGATCCTGAGTTACATCCTGTATTATACTCCAGAGCTGCACTCACTATTCTGCTGGTGCAGTCACTGTGTACATCCATTACATTACTGATCCTGAGTTACATCCTGTATTATACTCCAGAGCTGCACTCACTATTCTGCTGGTGCAGTCACTGTGTACTTACATTACTGATCCTGAATTACATCCTGTATTATACCCCAGAGCTGCACTCACTATTCTGCTGGTGGAGTCACTGTGTACTTACATTACTGATCCTAGATTATACTCCACAGCTGTGCTCCCTTATTAGGGGCTAGCCAAATGGAACTACCCTTGTTTTTTTTTTCGTACAGTGTACCATAATTAGGCTGCAATATTAGATTTGTAAATAAAAAAAAATAATCCAAAAAGTAGAAGCAGAGTCGTCGTGTTCTCTATATATTTTTTTTTATATATAGTTTTATATATATATTTATACCAGAAATCAGTGTTATTTCATTCATTGTCGTGACCCCCATTATCCGAGCACCCCCTTCACGGGGGTGAAGACGTGAACGAGGTGGAGGGTGGGGGAGACAGGAAGGGAGGGTAACACTTTAATTAGGAAGAAAAAGAAAAGTCCCGGATGGACAAAATAAAGTAAAGAAACATTTTGGGGGTGATGAGCGGCTTCGGGCCTTCGTGTCTATGGGTTCTCAGCCATTTTGTGGACCTGTACTCTGTCAGTACTTTAGTCTCTGGTTAGAGTGGAGCTGTACCCCCAAAAATGATTTGGACCGATGGAGGGGACCAGAAGGGAGTCGTTAGCAGCCTCTCAGGGACTTAATGTAAAAACATCACATGAGACGATTACCAACACGGAATGGAGGCGGCGGCGAGTTTTCCCCTGAGAAATGATGACGTAAACGAGGGGGAGAGGCATCCGAAATGACAGACATGGTGGAAGTGATACACGTCCCGGCCAGTGTCGGGAGGGTGGTACTCTTCAAGAGACGGCCAGGCTGTGACAGACACGCTCCAGAGAGGAGACGTCGGTGGGACACGTCCCCGGCCGAGCGTCTATACGTTGCACTCGTCGCTTAGAGTGTCGGAGAAGTAATCAGAAGTGGCTGCGCGCCGCACGTTCCTGTCAGGATTGTGGCGTACGCACCGGACGATGGTGGGGAGGACACATAAGCGAGAAGTACACGGATGCGCGGCTGTTGAAACGGAAAGACTTTCAACGTGACTCTTCCTCCTCCGCGTCCTCTTTCTCCGAGACGGATGATTTCTGAGCCGGGACCAAACCGCGAGACTGCAGAGACTGAGGGGAGAAGAAAAATGGAGAAGAGTCAAATGTAAAAGCCTGAGGCTGCACTACTGAGAGATGCTGGTGACAATATGTCTCCTGTTTCCAGTCAGGCTCAGTGTTGTCATGGAGACCTTGTCTGAAGTCACACGAACATGCGCAGAAATGGAGGCAGATATCTGTGAGCGCTAATGTATTTGGTGGTGTGGATTCACGTAAGGTCTCCATGACTACTGTATATTATATTTGTGAAGGCCGTTACTTAATATCTCACTCGTCCACTGAAATATAATCAGTCATTGGGCCTGAGGCTGCACTACTGAGACATCATGGCTCCTCCACTGTTGCCATGGAGACCTTCAATGGCTTCAGATGAACATCATATCCCAGACCCAAGTAGTGGCAGGTGCAGGCGAACATTGATGTGGGTGGTGATTTGGATCCATGTATAAGGTCTCCATGGCAACAGAAAACAACCTAAGGCTGGAGTCACACATAACGTATAAAAAAATCGTTCTGTTTTTCACGGCCGAGAATGGCACAAATGTTCCCTGAACAGTGATCCGTATGTCATCCGTGTGCAATGCGAGGATGCGATTTTCTTGCATCTAAGCATCCGTATGGCGAGATTTACTCACCAGCTTGCAAAATGGATATATAATGGAACCATGGCCTCAAATATTCGTGAAAACATATACAGTGTATATATATATATATATGTATATATATATATATACATATATATATATATATAATTATTTATATGTCAGTGAAACATTATATTATATATATAATTTTCTTTTATTTCATAGAGAGGTAGCAGAATAGCCGATAATTCAATTGTCGGGTTCTGTAAAATCATTACCGAACCCGACGGGATATGAGACATGGTATACATACAGTAATCCATTGCATATCCATTAGATTTTTATATGTCCTTCACTAATAATGTTAGTAGTGTGTGTGTGTGTACAATTTTGGAGCTGTAGGTGTTAAATTAAAGGATTAATTCACAGAAAAAATTGGCATGGGCTCCCGCGCAATTTTGTTCGCCAGACAGGGAAAGCCAGTGACTGAGGGCAGATATTAATAGCCTGGAGAGGGTCCATGGTTATCGCCCCCCCGGCTAAAAACATCTTACCGCTACTGTAAGGTGACATTAAGCCTGGTTAATAATGGAGAGGCATCAATAAGACACCTATCCATTATTAATCCAATAGTAATAATAATAAATGGGATAAAAAAACTACACACACATTAAGAATAACACACACACACATACCTAACATTAGTAGTGAGGGACATATGAAAATCTAACTGTTCTGCAATGGTTGACTGTATCTATACCATGTCTCATATTCTGTCGGGTTCTGCAATGATTTTACAGAACCCGTCAATTGAATTATCGGCTATTCTGCTATCTAGCTCTCTATGAAATATATAGATATGTGTCTCACTGATGTGATGTGTGTGTATATCTAATATATAAAGCTGAATGTGTGTGTGTGTGTGTGTGTATGTCCGGGATTGGCATCTGCACCGTCGCAGCTACAGCTACAAAATTTTGCACAGTCACACGTCTGGACCCTGAGAGCGTCATAGGCTATGTTGTCTATGTTGTGAGGTGAAATTTTAACCCCGCGCTTTCCAATTCACCAAACAATTTTGCTCCTATCTACATAATGCGAAAAAATGAAAGGAAAAGTGTTGGAGGCAAATTGACAGCTGCCAGATGTGAACAAGGGGGACTTAAAGAATGAGAGTGATGGCGCCAAAGAATATATACCGTACAGTTGCTAAGCTGGGGCCCCGACATGGGATATTCACCACACACGGGGATATGAACACACACACAAAATGCGCCACACACTACCACGTGCTTGAACACATATACCACCCTCAGCACACATTTCACCACAAATACACCAACCTTGCCACATAAAAGTCGAAACACAAAAGTCGCCACTCAAAACTCGCCACGCGCAGAACTCGCCACATGCAAAAACTAGGCTCTTGCAAAACTCGCCACAAGTGCAAAACTCACCTCATGGAAAACTCGCCACACGCAAAACTTGCACACGCGGAAAAATTGCCACATGCACAAAAGTTGCAACACATGCAAAAGTTGCCTCACACAAAACTTTCACATACTCAAAAGGCCCCACACATAAAACTCGCCACGCACAAAACTCGCCATGCGCAAAACTTGCTGCACACAACTTGCTACACTAACCTGTCACATGCAACTCGACACACAAAAAGTTGCTACACGCATGTTGCCACACAAAACTCATCTCACAAAAGTCGCTACATGCATGTCGCCACACGCAACTCAACACACACAACTTGACAAACGAAACTCGCCCTAAAACACACACAAGTCTGGTATTATCCTTCAAAAATAAAAATCTGACTGATAAGCAGACAAACTACAACAAATGTACCATATAGGAAATACGCAGCTGTCAGTCACATGACCTGTCTATTATGTGTATGTGTGAGCTAATATATACTGCCAGGGGGAGGGCTTCCTGTTGGCTGGGGATTTATCTGGCTGCCAATTTAGCTTACAAATACTGAGGTAAAAATACTGAGCAA